>NC_041215.1:48893140-49040646 GCF_002837175.3 Physeter macrocephalus
TTGAGGTAGGTTCCCTCTATGCCCACTTTCTAGAGAGTTTTTATTATAAATGGGTGTTGAATTTTGTCAAAAGTTTTCTGCACCTGTTGAGATGATCATATGGTTTTTATTCTTCAGTTTGTTAATATGGTGTATCACATTGATTGATTTGTGTATATTGAAGAATCCTTGCATCCCTGGGATAAATCCCACTTGATCATGGTGTATGATCCTTTTAATGTGTTGTTGGATTCTGTTTGCTAGTATTTTGTTGAGGATTTTTGCATCTATATTCATCAGTGATATTGGTCTGTAATTTTCTTTTTTTGTAATCTTTGTCTGGTTTTGCTATCAGGGTGATGGTGGCCTCGCCTCATAGAATGCGTTTGGGAATGTTCCTTCCTCTGCAATTTTTTGGAAGAGTTTGAAAGGATGGGTGTTAGCTCTTCTCTAAATGTTTGATAGAATTCACCTGTGAAGCCATCTGGTCCTGGACTTTGGTTTGTTGGAAGATTTTTATTTTTTATTTTTTGTGGTACGCGGGCTTCTCACTGTTGTGGCCTCTCCTGTTGTGGAGCACAGGCTCTGGACGCACAGGCTCAGTGGCCATGGCTCACGGGCCCAGCCACTCCGTGGCATGTGGATCTTCCCGGACCGGGGCACGAACCCGTGACCCCTGCATCGGCAGGCGGACTCTCAACCACTGTGCCACCAGGGAAGCCCTGTTGGAAGATTTTTAATCACACTTTCTATTTCATTACTTGTGATTGGTCTGTTCATATTTTGTTTCTTCTTGGTTCAGTCTTGGAAGATTATACCTTTCTCTATTTGTCCATTTCTTCCAGGTTGTCCATTTTATTGGCATAGAGTTGCTTGTAGCAGTCTCTTAGGATGCTTTGTATTTCTGCAGTGTCTGTTGTAAATTCTCCTTTTTCATTTCTAATTTTATTGATTTGAGTCCTCTCCCTCTTTTTCTTGATGAGTCTGGCTAATGGTTTACCAATTTTGTTTATCTTCTCAAAGAACCAGCTTTCAGTTTTATTGATATTTGCTACTGTTTTCTTTGTTTCCATTTCATTTATTTCTGCTCTGATCTTCATGATTTATATCCTTCTGCTACCTTTGGGTTTTGTTTGTTCTTCTTTCTCTAGTTCCTGTAGGTGTAAGGTTAGATTGTTTGAGATTTTTCTTGTTTCTTGAGGTAAGCTTGTATAGCTATAAACTTCCCTCTTAGAACTGCTTTTGCTGCATCCCATAGGTTTTGGATCACCGTGTTTTCATTGTCATTTGTCTCCAGGTATTTTTTTGATTTCCTCTTTGATTTCTTCAGTGATCTCTTGGTTATTCAGTAACGTATTGTTTAGCCTCCATGTGTTTGTGTTTTTTACGTTTTTTCCCCTGTAATTAATTTCTAATCTCATAGCATTGTGGTCAGAAAAGATGCTTGATATGATTTCAATTTTCTTAAGTTTACTGTGGCTCGATTTGTGACCCAAGAAGCCATTTTGAGTTTATTTTTGTGTATGGTGTGAGGGAGTGTTCTAACTTCATTGATTTATGTGTAGCTGTCCGGCTTTCCCAACACCACTTGCCAAAGAGACTGTCTTTTCTCCATTGTATATTCTTTCCTCCTTTGTCAAAGGGTATTTGACTGACCATAGGTGGGTGAGTTTATCTCTGGGCTCTCTATTCTGTTCCATTGATCTATAAGTCTGTTTTTCTGCTGATACCACTCTTTGATTACTGTAGCTTTGTAGTATTGTCTGAAGTCTAGGAGGGTTATGCCTCCAGCTTTGATTCTTTTTCCTCAGGATTGCTTTGGTAATTCTGGGTCTTTTATGGTTCCATATAAATTTTAGGATTATTTGTTCTAGTTGCATTAAAAATGTCATGGGTAATTTGATAGGGATCACATAAAATCTGTAGACTGCTTTGGGTAGTATTGCCATTTTAACAATGTTAATTCTTCCAATCCAAGAGCATGGTATTTCTTTCCAGTTCTCTAAATCATCTTCAGTTTCCTTTATCAGCGTTTTATAGTTCTCAGAATATAAGTCTTTCACCTCCTTGGTTAGGTTTATTCCTAGGTATTTTTCATGCAATTTTAAAAGGAATTGTTTTTTACTTTTCCTCTTTTATATTTCATTGTTACTGTAAAGAAATACAACAGATTTCTGTAAATCTTGTATCCTGCTACATTGATCAACTTGTTTATCAGTTCTAGTAGTTTTTGTTAGAGTCTTTAGGGTTTCCTAAACTATATATAAGGTTTTCTATATATAGTATATGCAGGGTTTTCTATATATAGTATGATGACATCTGCATATAATGACAATTTTACCTCTTTCCTTCCAATCTGGGTACCTCTTCTCTGTTTTGTTTGATTTCTGTGGCTAGGACTTCCAGTACTATGTTGAATAGAAGTGCTGAGAGTGGGCATCCTTATCTTGTTCCAATATAAGATTTTAACAAGAAGGTTTTCAACTTTTCACTGTTGAGTATTATGTTGGCTGTAGGTTTGTCATAAATAGCTTGTATTATGTTGAGATGTTTACTCTAAACCTACTTTGCTAAGAGTTTTTATCATGAATGGATATCAAATTTTATTAAATGATTTTTTCTGCATCTATCGAGTTGATCATGTGGTTTTTGTCATTTCTTTTGTTGATGTGGTGTTTAACATTGATTGATTTGCATATGTTGAACTATCCTTGTGACCTTGGGATGAAACCAACTTGATCGTAGTGTATGATCTTTTTTATGTGTTGTTGCATTCAGTTTGCTAATATTTTGCTGAGAATTTTTGTATCTATATTCAAAGACATTGGCCTCTAATTTTCTTTTTTGGTAGTGTCTTTGTCTGGTTTTGGTATCAGGGTGATGGTGGCTTCATAGAATGACTTTGGGAGTGTTCCCTCGTCTTCAGTCTTTTGGAAGAGTTTGAGAAGGATCAGTATAAATTCTTTTCTGTATGTTTGGTAGAATTCCCCAGTGAAGTTATCCAGTCCTGGACTTTTCTTTGCAGGGAGTTTAAAAGATTGTTTTTTCTTCAAGATGCATATTAGAGTACTCTATTTCTCATGGCTGGTCAATAATATATTGTGATCATCTCCTATCTTATCTCATTTTTGATACTACCCCTAAAGGCTATAAATACCAAATTCTATGTATATTTTAGTAAAATTGTATATATATATATATATATATATATATATGTAAGTTTATTAAAGAAAAACCCATATAATAATTATGTAGTATTTATAAATGAACAAAGACTCACAGCACTTAAAACATTTAATAATTAGCAAATGACTATTTTCAGCTCTCCACCACTCAACTCAGACATCTGCCTATGGCATTTTCTTTACTCTGTTACTCTGTCTAGCATCCATGCATTTCTTCTGGAAGTTTCTCCGACTGTGGCTGCCCAATTTTAACGTAAGCCTCATTCATTATATTGTTTCCGTATCCTGAATACTTCCTGAACAAAGTTGAGAACTGTCAGTGCCATACTTCCTGAACCTGATGAGAACTGTCAGTGCCATACTGTTCGTTCACATAAAATACAAATTTAATTTGAAATTATTCCAGAGTCTGGCTTAAAATTCATTTTTTTTTTTTTTTACTTGTAAAGAGGCTGCTTGAGAGTAGGGGGAGAGTTAATATTAAAAAAAATTTTTTTGTTCTTTTCTTGGACCTAACATATTTAGGCAATTAATGCAGAATGAAGACTAAATGAACTAGAGAGAGACAGTGTTCAACCATGCCATAAAAATTGATCAATGTTACTCAAAGTTGGTCTAGCTCTGTACCAATTAGTCTCAATAACAAAATATTTATAGACCGTGGGCTGTGAGAGTGTATTGTGTTAAGTGTTGCAGAAGTTAAACAGAAGTATAAAGCCTTCCTCTTGGACAGGACTATCATTTTCCACATCATCACAAAGAAGGACAAGAGCCTAAACCATTAACTTCTAAATATGTTTTGGATTTAATAAGGATCAAATCTGTTTATGATTTTGACATTCCACCCAATATCAAATTGACTTTTATCTTCAAATTTAGAATTTTCTACCTGAAAAGTATTTTGGATATTTCTCGGTATCCCTTTATTTATATATTGCTTTGGTCACCCATGAGAATAAGGTGATAATTAGCCCCTTGTAAACAGAATAACTGCATAGTATATAATAACTCAAAGGACAAAGCTTTGCAAACCTTTGGGGATGCCCATATTATCTGAGTTGGTCTGTTATTGCTCTAGCTGCTATAATTGTGTATTCCATTCACATCGTATCATCAAAATGACAGAGGTGAATATTCTGGTTATAAGGAAAGAACTATAAACATGTATATGGATATGGAATTAATAGACCCACAGAGGTCATCTCACCCTTGAGACAGACATATTACTTTCAAATCATTATTACAGCAGACTTGCTTGGGGATAGTTAGGTATCTAGAACCCAGCATAGAAAAAGTTAGCCTCAAATATTAAATACAAAGTATTTTCTGATTCTTTTTCTTCCAGGGAAGTGTTTCCCTTGAATTTACCAATTTAACTCCAGAAACAATTAATGTAATAGTTTTGCTATATTTACATTTTTACTGTAGTAAAACATGCTAATATAAAATTTAGCATTTTAACCACTTTTAACTGTACAATTCAGCATATTAGTATATTCACAATGTTGTGTAACAATCACCACTACCTATTTCCAGAACTTTTTAATCATCCCATACAGAAACTCTGTATGCATTAAACATACTTATTTTATGAATATTCACATGCACACTCAAGCTACATTAAAGGACTGCTGAAATTCTGAAGAAAAAACTATGGAAATTAAGCAATCTAAAGTAAAATTAGCCACATATGCTAAAGTTCTTGTATTAGCATAGTAGAAAGTAATATAGAATTCATGTTATACAATGTTCCATTTAAACATTTGTGCCAAAAAGAAAAAAAAAAAACAGTAGCATAGATTTGAGGCCCTTTTCTTGATCCCAAAGAAATTAACTATAAACCTTCAGTTAAAATCATGAAACATAACTAATTATTTCCCACAAAGCCATACACTTTTTTTTTTTTTCCACGTAGTCTCAAGATAAAGAGTATTCAGAAGACAAACAAGCCCATTGGGAGAATTAGCTCTTAGAGAAACTGAAATACACTAGCAATATCCATTTCTGAGATAATGTGCTCATATAAATTCTATCAAAAAAGGTGCATCTTAAAACTTATTGTTCTCTTTCCATAGAAACGATGTTATAACTGGGAACTGTTATATTCCTGAGCAGGACTTTGCACTGAATAAATCACAGATATGCCCAAAAAGATGTCATAAAAGCAAAGCTATAAAAACTATAAACCTTTGTAATCATTAAAAAAATAGTAAAATTACACTTGTTGATAGAATTTAACAGCTAAAAGGAATTTTAGAATATTGCCAAGTTCAAGTCCCTTGTTTTATGAATGAAAAAAATGAATGTCTGGAAAAGATGAGTGACATTCTTTTAATTTACCAAAGTAGCTTGTAGCAATAGGCACTAAAATTAAACATTCTGTAATCTCAACCTATTTTTCCTTCCACATGTTTCAATGCTTCTCTTCTTTCAACAATTATGGTTATACATTAATTATGCATTTATGATAAATATTAAATGGATTGTATCTGCAATATATAAAAATGCATGCTAGATATGTTTAATATATATATAAAAGCTATATATAATGAACATTCTTGCTACATTTATATTAAATTCATAGATTATTTATCTTTTTACAATTTTGATAGACTTTTGGTGGTATGATTGGAGCGGCCCATTTCAATTAAAAGTAACCCATGGGAGTTTGACCAAACCATTGATTTTGCCTGCCAATAAAATTTCCCACTGAAAGTAGAGATATTCTAAAACATTCATTCATTCATTGCTACTTTTGTAAAATGGCCATTTTAGTATCTTGATATTTGAGGTTATCACTAAAGATTTTAATACGTGGACTTAATTGCATAACATAATTAGATTTCTGAAGCCAAAATCATAGTCAAAAACATACACATATACATACACACACCAAAGACAGCTTTGAAAGAAACATTTACTTTCATTAATCTCCCAACCTCCTTCCCTTTAAAAAAAAAAAAGAAAAGGAAAACAAAAACAATTAAAAATTGCTGCTTTAGGACTGTACAGGGTGACCTAGACAGTTCTTCTTACAACCTGCGTTATAAACTTGCATGATTAAAATTAGCTCAAGATCTTTTAAAACATTATTTAGAGAAAACTCTATCCTTCCAAATCATAAAAACAAACCATGCCTCTTTGACTAGGAATGGAACATATTGGATGTTACCTCAGAATCTGGCAAACAAATGAATAAAAGCTTTCAAAAGGGAAGTGTATATGCTAATCGGGACTAAGAGAAATGGTGAAATATTAAAAAAAGGGATTGCTATATTTTGCTTGAATCTTAAATATATTCTTTCTTCCTGAGAAAACTAGTACTCTGTTCACTTAAAATTTTATGTCTATGTGCAAAATCTGCATAATTTCATGTGCTTATAAATATGTATGTGGAAGAAGCTTTATTAAATAAAAGCTGAATTAAAAATAAACTATGCAAAATGAGTGATTTGACAAATGGAACGTGTACAATGTTTCAGTTGGCTTTTGCAGGCAGCCTTATGGAATAACATTTAGGACATGACTTCTTGACAGAAACCTTTAAAAATATTTTGGTTCAAGCTGCCTTTCCATGTGGATTACCATAGAAATAGCTAAACAAATCAGTGAAGATAAACACATTATTTGATGAGTTAATGTGTAATATAATTAACTCATAACTAAATGACTGAACAGACCAAAAGGAGCGGTTGTATCTCTGGGTATAAAAGCCCCTTTCATCCTCTGGTTTTATACATTCAGGACTGATAACTCATCAGATGACACACAGCTAACCCAGAACTGACTGTGTTACTCCTGGCATTGAACCAGCAGCACATTTCTGCGAACCTGATCTTTATTTTGCCACTGTAGCCTCCATTATCTATTGACAGTCAATACTGAGTGCCTATTTATTGTGTCTACGTTGGGTACTGAGTATGATAGAAAAGATATAAAACAAGGACCCTGAACTAATGGAGTTTAATATCCACTTGTATAAAGAAGAAATATAAAAATAAGCAATAAATATATACTGCTTAACATTGGAATTCACCTCTAAGTGGCATATACCAATTATTAATATCTAAACTGTTTTATTAAATTAATAAAAAATGACTCAATACATAAAAAAGCATGGACATCATATATTATCGGGGAATTCCTAACGTAATAAATTTAAAAACACAAATAAATAGAACTCAACCTCAGGAACAATGAGGAAAATGCAAGCTAAAATCACCAGATATAAATTCATTCATAAGTTTGACAAAACCTTAGATTAATTAGTTTAATATTTTCAAATGTTAAAACCTGTGGTTGGTGTGTCAGTTGGTAAAGTCTATTTGGATGGCATATGGCAGTGCCTATCAAAGTTAGAATTGTAGAATATTTTTTTTAAACACAGCAATTCCAATTGTAGGAATTTAATTTTCAGAACCTGTCATATAGATTATCAATATATTCTGACAAGAATGTTCATTGCTTTACCATTTGAATGGGAGAAAACAAAGTGAATCTGACTAAAGGTCCCACAGCAGGGAAGTGGTTAAAAAATGCATGGTTTCTATTATGGAATACTTTGAAGTTGTTGAGAAGACTGAGGTAGAAATTTATGTATTATCATATAATCACCTATCAGGCATATGGCTAAATAATGTACATCACAGAACAATACATATTTTTATGTAAATTAACATATCCATGTCTATTCCATATCACATACATATGTATATATGTAAATACACAGAAAGATGCCTGGAAATACATATTCCAAACTGTAGAAAATTGTTACTTCTGGGAAGGGGAGTGAAGGCTGGAGAGGAAGTGAAGGGAGACTAAAGTGTTTTGTTTTGTATAGTTCTGTACTGTTAGGAATTTTTGCCTTGTGAATGCATTCACGTAAACTTGTATTATTTTCTTAAGGCAAAGATGTGTACAATGACTGAAAATGCATGGGGTCGATAAAGCAGCAGAATTGCAGTATTGAAGCATGATTGAAAGACAGAATAACAGAGAAATAAAAAGCTTACCAAAGGAATTACAAATAATATATACATGACAGACATTAGAGAGTGAAGCGAAAGTAACCAGAGTATCAAGAAATGCACACATTCCTTGCATAAAATTATGTAAACCACTATGAGATACTAGTTTTTTGGGGAAAGAAAAAGGATATGACAATTAAGATGAACTATTGGGAGTATACATATTATTATGGGGGAAGGAACCAGAGTGGATGAAACTGGGTCCACAAAGTGTCTACTGTGACTCTTATGCAGAAGATATTTGACTGGGTCTGAGCAGATCTGGGTCTCTACATTTGAAAATTAAGGACATGGGACTTCCCTGGTGGTCCAGTGGTAAAGAATCCGCCTTACAATACAGGGGACATGGGTTCGATCCCTGGTCAGGGAACAAAGATCTCACATGCCGGGGGGGCAACTAAGCCCACGCGCCACAACTACTGAGCTCTGCACCTCAACGAGAGAGCCTGCGTGCCACAAACTACAGAGCCCATGCGCTCTGGAGCCCGTGCCTCACAACTAGAGAAAGCCCGCACACCACAACAAAAAAATCCCGCATGACTCAAGGAAGATCCCGCGTGCCATAACTAAGATGCAATGCTGACAAAAACAATTTTTTAATAAAATAAAATAAATATTTTTTAAAAAGAAATTAAGGACATGAACAACTGACTGATAATTAGAGTTTGGTGAATACATTCTCACTTCATTCATGTTCGGCAGGTATCTGCTCCTGCTTTGCACTGCCCTGGATCACTGTGCAGGGCAGGTCTCATGCTCACTGATTCCTCTGGTGCTTACCAAACATTGGGCATTACATGCAACGAGAAATCAAGAGATTCTAATACCAGGTGCATGCTTAATGGCGACACCCATAAATGGCATGGTGTTATAACTTCTGTTTGGAGGGGTGAGGGGCAAGCCATGGTCAGTTTAGATCACAACAGAATAGAGTCTCAGGCAACACACTGGAGACAAAGGCCATGCAAAGGTAGAGAGTAGTATGCGAACTGGGAAAGAGGGCTTGTTCCTGGGCTCACGAGTAAGCACCAGCAAGCAATTTGAAGGCTTATGTGATATAGTTAATAAAAAAATATAAAACATATTTAAAGCAAACTTTAGATGAGAATTGAATAGTACTAGCACTGGACAGGGAACAGCATCAGTGGAAGTAGGAACAACACAAGAGGAGAAAGAATCCAGCCTGGATCAAAAGTGAGGCTCTATGGTCGCCATGTTTGAAGTAGGTTTTTCACAGGTTCCTAACTGACCAGGAGTCCTTATATCAGAATCTTACCATACAGTCTCCTAAATCTCTTACATCGATTTTTGCTTGTTTAATTATATATATATATACACACACACACACAAACTCACACAATTAATTGAAATAAAGTAAGCTATATACATACACACACATATATGTGTATCATTCTCAGTTCTTCTGTTATCTTCATTTGATCTCCAACTATAGAATCCTATTCTGTATTGTTACAGAAAACATCTTTTTTCTGCCTAACTGTTGTGGTAAAGATCTAAGCAAATAAATAATAAAACACTTAACAGGTAACTTTTTTTTTTTTTTTTTTTTTTTTTTTTACATAATGTGCTTTTCAAAGTCTCCCTCCCTCCCTACTTCCTTTTATTACATATTACACAGCTACAAGCTTATATTTTAAGATTTGCCTTATAAGCTCACAGGGCAGAAGTATGCAAGGAAAAGAAAATGCAATGGTGGTTCCCAATCCTGGAAACTCAAACTGAAGTATTCACATTATTAGTGAAGATTCAGCAACAGAAGCTTGAACCAAAGTGAATTGTAAACTAATTGTAATCACCAATAATTTATTTGGATTTTGACAGCATCAATACCTAAAAACAGAAAACCAAAGAAAAATCCTTGCTTCAGTCTCTACATCCCCTGTCGCTGAAGGGAGAAGCAAGCTTCTTAAAGGATTTATTTGATTCCCTGACAAACTGCTGAAGAGCACAATAAATACAGATATATCCTTCCAAGATCTACGGATATCTACAACTTGTACCAAGATAATTATTGTGATTTTGAGCATGCAGAACATACATGTTTTTATCAATATTTGGAAAAACAATTAATACGATTACGTGTAAAAGATTGATTTATATAGGCTTTAGGATACCTTAATCAGATTTTCTTTCCATTCTCTCAGGCTTGTTCTTTCTGCACATCCTTCAGCTTCAATCACATGGCATCTTCACCTTCTCTATTTTCCTCCCCAAATACCCCAAGCTACTGCTAATACAATCAGAATGAATCCCTGTATTTCACTTGTGTTCCAACATTATTTTTCACATATCTCATTCTTTAAACAAAGCATGTTGTATTGGAATGAGAGTTTTTTGTTGTTATTGTTTTTTAATGGTGGGAAGCACAGCTATTCGGTCTGTATCCTCAGGGCCTGGCACATAGTAGTATATGCCCAATAAATGTTTGTTAAATTGTTTATTAAAAAGAGTTGAAGTTAGTTTACTAAATACCCACTGAGGCAAACAATAGCTATAAACTCTTTGCGTGGAGGTATATTTTTCTATTATTCATTAAATTTCAATGATCTTTTCTTCTCCTCTATTGAGAAAATTAGAGTCCTCTGCAATAATTTAAATTCCATTTATTTAAAGTGCCAGCAATAATAATTGTATCATTAAATGTATTTTACTGAGATCTAATGCATCTCACTTTTTAAAATATGCATTCAGATACCATGCATTGGAGCTTATGACATGACCTTCCAGTTGTTCCCAACATTGATATACAGTTTGATAAAAGAGAATTATAAAAAAGAAACTAAATATTCAGTAATTAACTAGAAAATTAAATACTACACTGAATATTCATTTTATTTCATTATAGAGTATGTAGTTTGTATTTTAGATTAGTGGACTGTAGAATCTATTTTAAAACATAATAAGGCTGGCTTTGAATTAGGGATGCTCCCCAAACACTTTAAAACTCACTTTCAACTCTAAAATGTAATGCTATAATTCTAATAACCAATAGCAAGAAGTTAACTATCTTCCAAGGAAACTACTGCATAAAATGGCATTATGAAGGCTTATATCCCATAGACATTTTTCATGTACATGCTATAAATAGCCTTTAATATTGCCAGACAATGAAAGATAATATGCCTGGGTGAGAAATGGCAAAATAGAAACAGGTGATTGTTTTGAGTCCTGAATGCCTCTGCGGTGGACCTGGGATAAGAATTAATAATATCATTCAATTATATTTTAATTTTCCATATCATTGTTGAAAAGTTGTTTTAGATTGAAATAATGAATTATTTAACTTTGATATGAAGCAGAGTCCAGAAATGTCTGTTTGTAATTCAACATGCCAGATAAATATGGCCAGTATAATCCGTTGATGTAGCATGCAAAGTAAAAAAAAAAATAGAGAGAGAAACAAAGGAAGAAAGAAAAGCAAGCCTGAAGTCACAACTGGATTTCTACTCTGCCATTTACTTGTTATATGACCTTAGATAGTTCACTTAACTCTCTGAAATTTCCAATCATATGAACTTGAGTGTAAAGCTTATAGGAAAAAAGTAAAACACAAAGGAAAGGGGGAGTACTTTTTTGATTACCTACATGACAATGTTGCACATAAGAAAATGACTGCAATCCTAATAGAATTGTTTGGACAGAATATACAGACTTAAGTCATTTGGAGATGGATATTTTCTCGGGTGGCACAATCCTGGGTAAGCTATTTATTTTATAAAGGAGAAATCAGGGAGGATATGAAGAAAAAAGAGGGAGAGCATGAGAACAGCTTGAAGGAAAAATAAAGAATGAGGGCCAGAACATCACAGCTCATACCTCATATGGGAGGGATAAGCACAGCCCCTTCGAAAACAAAATAAGGTTTAGTGGCACTAACCACAAAATGAAACAGCAGAATAAAACTGCGCTTAGAGATTAAAATGACAAAGCTCATTTTGTAGCAAGTGTTTTTGTTGTTGTTGTTTTGCTTTTTTACCCAACGGAGTCAACTCCAGTTCAGGCCAAATAAAAGCCAAATAACTCATGCAGTAAAAGCACTGATCGCCAATACAATTAAAGGCTGAAGGCGAGAACAAGGTTAACTTCACAGTTAAAAGACAAACATAAGGGTCAAATTATTGAAAAAGACATGAAAAATGTGATGAAAGAATCCTGTTAAGGGGAAAAAAACTCTTGATCTGAAATGTATGGAAAATTAAAAAGTAGACATCTGAGAATTATTAATTTGCTGAGCAAAAGCAGGCCTCTACTGCAAACGTCAGCCACATTATTGGTGCTGCGCTTGCAGTACCACTGAACGGCTACTCTGCATGGCATGACTGGAAGGCTGGCCCTCTTTAAATTACTGTGCTTTAAAGGCGATGCAATAATTAAGGTAGCAGGAGTAACTTCCTCAGTCTGCAGACTTCAGAAAACTGTATTTTACCAGGACGCATCTTATGGGTTAGCTAAGGGAAAGGATTTGAGCAGTAAAGGATATTCCATTCATGTCTCTATAAACTGGGGAGCACAAATGAGAAGCTGCCTCAGTATCATAACTTGTTCATTCTTTCATCTAGGTCTCTATCTTTATATACGTATGTGCAAGCTGCTGGGAATTATTGTAAATTGGTATACTGGGGAAAGAAGTTTCCAGTATTGCATCCCACAAAAGTAGTGAGGTAGAAAATTGAGCTATAAAGGATCAAAGAGGAGCACATTAGACATTGAATTCATAATTGTTATCTACAGGGGTTATCTGGAGGTATCGTTGATGTGGTGGAATTAGTACTGGATAGATGATACTGCCATGGCCCTGGCTTCAACACATACTAGTTATATGACACCAGGAAAATGCCTAACATTTGATTCATAAGTTCATTGTGTACAAAATGGGAACAACAGCTACCTTATAGGGCTTTCAAGGATTAGAATAGGTTTAGAAGATTAAATATGTTCCCAGGAAAATGCATGGCATGTTGCACACAGTAGGGCCTCAATAATGTTTGTTTAGGAGCGATATATATATATATATATATATATCTCCAGATCTATAATCCAGATCTATCAACTCTAAAATCATTCTTTCTCCCATATAATCATTATTTTCCTCTATCAGCAATTAATTTTTTTCTGCAATAACTAGTTAAAATTGTTGGGGAAAATGTTATATTCAGTATTTTAATATATTACTGTGTGGTATGTGTATTTGATAAGATTTAGTACATTTTGGTAAGAAAAAATTTTCAGAAATTTCATGCCAAGAAAACTCCCTGGAATTCTTATAAATTTTTTATAAGAGATGTAAACTCCTTAGGATTTAAGCACGAAAACTTTCTGCCATCATCTTACACACTTCATGCAATACACTCTGATTTAGGTTTTATTTGTGCTGATATCTTGTACAATGCTCTAAACATCAACACTGTCAAATTCCAAATTTCTTCTTCTAATTCCTATTTGCATATAATTATAATTCCTGTTTGCATATAATTATAATGGGAAATGAGGGTAAATTTTCCAAGGAGCTGCATCTTAGCTTTTATATTCATTTTGCCAAACTTTAGAAGAAAATTTCATGTTTGCATTGAAAATATGTATGTATTTGAAAACCAAGCATGTACAATGGATGTAATTTTTAAACATTGCCACTACAAAATGTGTCTAAGAGCTGACTTATACATCCCCTTCCATCGGCACTGTTTCATTCTGAAGCATTTAAAAGGCAACGGGGACCTCCCTGGTGGCGCAGTGGTTAAGAATACACCTGCCAGTGAAGGGGACACGGGTTCGATCCCTGCCCCGGGAAGATCTCACATGCCACGGAGCAACTAGGCCCGCAAGCCAGAACTACTGAACCTGCATACTGCAACTACTGAAGCCCACACGCCTACAGCCCGTGCTCCACAACAAGAGAAGCCACCGCAATGAGAAGCCCGTGCACCACAACAGTCCCTACTCACAACTGGAGAAAAAGCCCGTGCGCAGCAATGAAGACCAAACGCAGCTAAAAGTAAATAAATAAGTAAGTAAGTAAGTAGAAAAAGGAAAAAATGGGACTTTAAAAATAAATAAATAAATAAAAGGAGAACCAGTCAATCTATAAATGCTCATTGAGGGCCTATTCTACACACAATGTTGCCCTAAGTAATATGAAGATAATGATGTATAAGACAGTGAATTAATTCATTTACTTAATCCTTAGTGAGCATCTTCTATATGCCAAGTACATTGGGAATATAGCAGTAAGAAGAACAAGTTACAACTCACCAAGAGGTTTATAATTCAGTTATGAAGAGAACTCATGGAAATGCGGGGAACAATCTAAACAGTAATTAAGTAGTAAACAAATTCACATAATCAAGAGGGTAGAAATGTAGTTCCCAGGTAGCTCTAAAATTCAGGGGAAGCTTCACAGTCAGGGAAATATGAACAAGTCTTTAAGGATGAGATGATTTGTTCAACCCATGAGGTAAAAGAAGAACTACCCCCATAAGAAGATTAAAACCCATTCAGTACTAGTTAGTGAACGATCAGGCAGCAAGACACGAGTCAGGCCAGGGAGGTGACAAAGCGCCACTTCCGTCAGGCTAGTAGCAATCTGTGGCAAGAGAAAAGTCAAGGAAGATTCTGATTTTAATATAGCTGTTTCTCCTCCTGTTTTCCTCCTCCTTCCCTTCTTCCCCATCATGTCACCTTCCCTCCCCGCTTCCTCTCCCTATTTCTTCTCTTCCGCATTGCTGATACATCTTCAAAAAGGTTAAGGCATTCAGGTAATAATGCAGACAAGCTATGGTTGGGGCAACCACGAACACGTGGTTCTCGTGAACACGAGAAGAGTATTGATTTTGTGTCATTGTCAAATCAGCCTTTAGCTGGGGGAAGGCCAGCGGTTCACCATTTTCTCCTTCCCCATTTCTTTGAAGCTAGGTTGGATTCATAATATTGCATTCTAGTCAATCTAGTGGGCAGCAGTGGTGCCTAGTTTTAAAAAGTGTCCAAGGAAACTTCCAGTTCTCTCTTCTCTGCCCCTAAGCTACCTTGGAAGCCAAGTGTTCCCTATGATATAGCTATGAGATAGATAGAAAGCATGTCACACCATAAGAATGCTTTTAAAGTCACTGAAACTTGGGAATTTAATTTGTTTCCACAGTCTCTAAGAGCAAGCAGTGCTTCCCTAGTAAACTTGTTTATAAACTTTAGATGATTTTTACAAAGCTTGATTATTATGGTCGAGAAGAGTCATGTTTGGTCATTTATACTAATACAGCATAAACACTATGATCCTCAACTTCTATCTTCTAAGCTCTTACTTTACATTATTCTTATTATTCTGTTCACTTGTAAATAAATTTACAAATTTATGGTAACTACATTTCTCTGGAAAGTTCAGAGAGTTTGAGAACAGAAAATAACCCTCTACTATTTTTTTTTTAAATAGCAAGGATAAGTTCCTTAATGGTAATCTTTAATGATTATTGGTTTATATAAGTTAAAATTTTTGCCCAGGGAAAAAGTTTGAATCTTTCCAATGAAGTGATCAAAACTTCAATTAAATACTAAAAGAATATCAGGTTATTATTTGAAGTATGCAAATAAGAGCTCAGGAAATAAGTACAGGCAGGTTCAAGCAGCAAAAATATGAAAAATATTATTTTCCCTCTACATAAAACATAAATTTTAAATAAATAAAATAAATAATAAACGCCTAAACACAAAGATGTGTGAAATTCTGGCAGGCTACCCTTAGAGACCTCTTATCTAATCTTTCACTTTGAAGATTTTATGAGACTAATCATGAAATTCAGGCAAAAACTGTGCAGTCAGCAAGCTCTAAATTAAACAAGATCATCTTGAGTTTTGTGCTGAGAGGAAACATCCAACTTGGGATGGTATAAAGAGACTGGATCTGAATTCTTGACTGAACTCTACCACTAAGTTTGTGACCTTGAAATATTATGAGATTATTGGACTCAACAAAAGTATTTCCCAGTTATAAAAGAAAAGGAATATAAAATTCTTACCTTGTTTACCTTTTAGTGTTGTTTATAGTATCCCCTCCTTCCCATCCCTCTACCAGAAGCAGACTATCTGTCAAGGTACAGTACAAGTATCAACTCCATCAATCCTTTCCTGATTCCCCTCCTCTCTCCAGGAAAACTGAATTATTCTCTCCTTTGTATTCGTAAACTATCTTGTTCAGAGGTCTATCATAGCATTGACATTTGGCATCTCATTTTCTTATATATTTGTTTCCCATTCCATTCTGGGAATTTCTTGAGGTCAGAGCTCATACCTAGCTGCTGTTGTATTACAAGTCCCGAGTATGGTGTGTAGCACATAGAATGTGTTCAATAAATTTTTGTCAGGTGAAAGAATGAATGCATGTGCTCAACCTGACATTAGGGGCGAGCAGGTAGTTTTGACAGACAGAGATTATTTGGAAGTAGGAGCCGAATGGGGGAGAAACCTTTAGAAAGAGCTAACATTGCCAAAGCCTTCAGGTACTCTCTCCCTGGATATGTTCTGTCTCTTTGGATCTATTCTGGTCATGCCTGAACTGAGTCCTGTAGCTTGTTTCCTGCTCTACCCAATTCTGCTAGCAGCATTTAATCATTCTTTCCACACTTTTTTTCTGAGTCCTTGACAAAGAAAATCAAACCACCTGAGAATTAGGAACAAGAAAGGAACTTAGTTGTGGGCAGATGAAGGCTCCAGACGTGATTAACTGATAGAGAAGCCCGGACAGACTAAAATTCTAATTTATTCCTCCAGAAAGGATTGTATTCAACTGGGACACCTTCCTAGGTCAATTTATGACAAAAATATCAGGTCACTTACAGTCTTCCAAAATGAATTTAGAACTGCATTTGCAGTTATCCTGAGGACAAGTGGGAGCCTGGGGGCAGAAGGGCAGACTGTGAGGGAGGTTGAGAGTAATCTGAGGGGGGCTGCTGGATGGACCAACAGAAGAAATCATTTTGCTTTCTTTGCCCTGCACTGCATAAGGATATCAGCTAGGTTTAAAAACACACTGAAAGGTAGAATGCTTAAAATACTGAAAACAGGGCTTCCCTGGTGGCGCAGTGGTTGAGAGTCCGCCTGCCGATGCAGGGGACGCGGGTTCATGCCCCGGTCCAGGAAGATCCCACGTGCCACATAGCGGCTGGGCCCGTGAGCCATGGCTGCTGAGCCTGCGCGTCCAGAGCCTGTGCTCCGCAACGGGAGAGGCCACAACAGTGAGAGGCCCGCGTACAGCAAAAAAAAAAAAAAAAAAAAAAAATCTGAAAACATATATAGACATATTCACATCTGTTCCAAGGAGCTGGCTATGAAAGTAGAAAGGAGAAATGACCTTATAGATACCATTTCAGGTAAAGAGGGGCATGAATACTACTTAAGTATTTCCCTGAATGGAGTTTAGGCATCTAAGGAAGGAAAAACAGCTTGGTGAATGAGTTAGTTTTATGGTAAGGAGATAATTTGCCATTTCACACTTTACTTCTTGGTGTTGAATTTGCTTAGAGCAATGAGGTTCTCAAAGTCTGATCCCCTACCAGCAGCATTAGCGTCACCTGGGAATTTGTGAGAAATACAAATCCTTAGGCTCTAATCCAGACCTATGAAATTAGAAACTCTGGGAAGGGGGCCAGGAAATCTGTGTTTTAATAAGCCATTCATTTATTTCTGATGCATGCATTTATTTGAGAACCACTTGCCTAGACCAGGCTCAAAGTTGGTTTTAGGGAAGACTACACATGAGGAAGACTCCACGTTGCTTAACATAGCATTTGGCAAACAGCTGACCAATTTGAGTTAGACAACAACCTACGATCAAGAATACCAAAATAAGCAGTAAACAATAATTAGGGAACCAATTTAACGTTAAAATATTTGCAATTGAGGGTTGCAGTAAATGCATTCAAGAATAAAGATCAATGTACAAGATACTCTAGCTTTTACCCCGACAGTGTAACATGCATTTTCGTGTATGTTCTTAGCTAGATCCCTGTCCCATCACCTGTGGCCATAATCCTGATTCCTGAAATCACTCCAAGCTGAGGTTTTAGAATCAACCTAAAATGTCGAGGGGAGATTGATACAACTTAGTCTGCTTCCTGCTGAGCTTGGCATTTTCAGAGTTGTCCAGTAGAAGTGAAACATAGTGAGGAATGGGAGACATGCAGGCGGTGAGTCTAGAGACAGGTAGAGCCAGTTGATTCAAGCCAGGTTAAACCTTTGAATTTTATCCTAAGAACAAGCGAAAGCTTTGAGGGGCTTTTAAGTAATGTATTGACATGATCATATTGGGTATTTCAAACACTACTACGGTTGCCGTGCATAAAAAGGATTGGGGTGGGAAAAGTGGCAAGGTTGAAAACAAGGAAAACTGATTTTTATTGCATTAGTCTTCGCAATTCATCTGACTTAGAAATTAATAATGTAATGCTCAAAGAACATTTGATGGTAGGGCATATTCAAAAAATCTAATAAAATTACGGGAAGCACTTTGAGATGAAGAAAAGCATCTAGCGAGTCAGTTCGCAGAAGAACGCATTGCAAAATCACATCAAGACACAACCCTCAATGTCTTTTAGATTGTTCTATTTCCCACTAATCTCTAATTTCTCTGAATATCTCTCATTATACTCTATTTTAAATTATAGTATAAGAGAAGGTTTCTTGATATGAATGTTGTTCATCCAAATTCTAGTTATGCAGATGCCTAGCCCTGCCATCATTAGTCTGAAGATTCTTTAAGAGCAGGCACTTTCAACAGCCATTGAACATACTTTTAAATAATATTAATTGTTCAAATATTATCCATGCTAGACTTTACTACGGAGAAGAGAAGCTAAATTGAAATTACCCAGCCTTACAAAACATTATTTTCAACAAGATCCTTTCTCAAAACCAAAGTATCTTTGTTCTTTCAATTACTTACATTTCAAAGTATTCAATAGTTGGGACTTTCTTGGTGGCTCAGTGGTTAAGAATCCGCCTGCCAATACAGGGGACATGGGTTCAAGCCCTGGTCCAGGAAGATCCCACATGGCACAGAGCAACTAAGCCTGTGCACCACAACTACTGAGCCCACATACCACAACTTCTGAAGCCCACACGCCTAGAGCCCGTGCTCCGCAACAAGAGAAGCCACCACAATGAGAAGCCTGCACACCACAACAAAGAGTAGCCCCCCCGGCCACAACTAGAGAAAGCCCATGCACAGCAACAAAGACCCAACTCAGCCAAAAATAAATAAAATAAAAATTTTTTTGAAATCTCAAAGTATTCAATAGTATGTTTACTATAATTACAGTGCCAAAGCTAATGCATAACTTCCCAGAATTGTATACATATACATATATAAAGGTAAAAATGAAAAAAGTATCTCAACACATAACGAGTTGCCAGATATAATACAGAACACCTAGTAAAATTTGAATCCCAGATAAACAATGAACAAATTTTTAGTACAATATAAAAAATATTGCATAAGCGATACACTAAAATTATGTATCTGCAATTCAAATTTAACTGGTTCTAAATTTTTTTTGCTAAACATTATAACCTCAATATAACTGAAGTATTTAACTGAGGATTACCTTACATCATAACACCCAACTTCCCTCAATTTTACCAGATATGAGTCCCAAGGAGACATCTCTCCACCTATTCAGGTGGAGGGCTAAATTTAAACCCTATTTAGCATGATAGTGACATTATAAAGCTCTTCACTACTGTCTTCTTGTGGAATTTTATGTTTTTCCATTGAGACATTGTATTCCATTTCTTAAGAGAAATATTAAAAGAGGAATTTGGTTCCAGGAAAGAAATACTCAATTTGGAAGTGATTTCTTTGAGAAATATATGCATAAATACAGCCCGATAATTGAAGGAGATGCAAACAAGGAAAGTAGTTATTTACCCTAGGCTTTGTTTTGATCATATGATTTATTAGAATAGTGTTGTATGTGACTGGATAAATGGATTTCAAGACAGGATATGGACAAACACAGTGACACATTTGGTTCCTTGGTGTCTTATTAGTGGCACTGACAGACAAGCACTAGTGAGGCTCAGTCATACTGATGAGTAGGCGCCAGACTAAGACAAGACATGCAGAGTGTTGGGAGGACAACGATAGTTATAAAAGCACTAACTTTTTTTTATTCACAGACTGTTAGAACCAAAGGAGTCTTAAAAACCATCAAGTCCAATTCTCTTCCTTTTTATGGCTGAGTAATTGGACTTGATGGTTTTTAAGGCTACTTTGGTTCATTTGTAGAGACATGGATGGACCTAAAGACTGTCATACAGAGTGAAGAAAGTCAGAAAGAGAAAGACAAATATTGTAGAATAATGCATGTATGTGGAATCTGAAAAAAAATGGTATAGACGGTCTTATTTACAAAACCGAAATAGAGACACACATGTAGAGAACAAATGTATGGATACCAAGGGGGAAGGGAGGGAGGGATGAATTGGGAGAGTGGAATTGACACATATACACTATTAATACTATGCATAAAATAGATAACTAATGAGAACCTACTGTATAGCACAGGGAACTCTACTCAATGCTCTGTGGTGACCTAAATAGGAAGGAAATCCAAAAAAGAGGGGATATATGTATACTTATAGCTGATTTACTTTGATGTACAGTAGAAACTAACAGCATTGTAAAGAAACTATACTCCAATAAAAACTTTTAAAAAAGGAACTTAGAAAAAAAAACCCGTCAAGTCCAATTCCTTTCTTTTAAATTAAAATAGCTAGTTTACATTCAGAGAAAAAAACGTTTAGATCATATAACAGTCAGATAGAATCCAACCTTCCAACCCCCCAATCAACCACTTTGCGTGCTCCGCAACAAGAGAAGCCACCACAATGAGAAGCCTGCACACCACAACAAAGAGTAGCCCCCCCGGCCACAACTAGAGAAAGCCCATGCACAGCAACAAAGACCCAACTCAGCCAAAAATAAATAAAATAAAAATTTTTTTGAAATCTCAAAGTATTCAATAGTATGTTTACTATAATTACAGTGCCAAAGCTAATGCATAACTTCCCAGAATTGTATACATATACATATATAAAGGTAAAAATGAAAAAAGTATCTCAACACATAACGAGTTGCCAGATATAATACAGAACACCTAGTAAAATTTGAATCCCAGATAAACAATGAACAAATTTTTAGTACAATATAAAAAATATTGCATAAGCGATACACTAAAATTATGTATCTGCAATTCAAATTTAACTGGTTCTAAATTTTTTTTGCTAAACATTATAACCTCAATATAACTGAAGTATTTAACTGAGGATTACCTTACATCATAACACCCAACTTCCCTCAATTTTACCAGATATGAGTCCCAAGGAGACATCTCTCCACCTATTCAGGTGGAGGGCTAAATTTAAACCCTATTTAGCATGATAGTGACATTATAAAGCTCTTCACTACTGTCTTCTTGTGGAATTTTATGTTTTTCCATTGAGACATTGTATTCCATTTCTTAAGAGAAATATTAAAAGAGGAATTTGGTTCCAGGAAAGAAATACTCAATTTGGAAGTGATTTCTTTGAGAAATATATGCATAAATACAGCCCGATAATTGAAGGAGATGCAAACAAGGAAAGTAGTTATTTACCCTAGGCTTTGTTTTGATCATATGATTTATTAGAATAGTGTTGTATGTGACTGGATAAATGGATTTCAAGACAGGATATGGACAAACACAGTGACACATTTGGTTCCTTGGTGTCTTATTAGTGGCACTGACAGACAAGCACTAGTGAGGCTCAGTCATACTGATGAGTAGGCGCCAGACTAAGACAAGACATGCAGAGTGTTGGGAGGACAACGATAGTTATAAAAGCACTAACTTTTTTTTATTCACAGACTGTTAGAACCAAAGGAGTCTTAAAAACCATCAAGTCCAATTCTCTTCCTTTTTATGGCTGAGTAATTGGACTTGATGGTTTTTAAGGCTACTTTGGTTCATTTGTAGAGACATGGATGGACCTAAAGACTGTCATACAGAGTGAAGAAAGTCAGAAAGAGAAAGACAAATATTGTAGAATAATGCATGTATGTGGAATCTGAAAAAAAATGGTATAGACGGTCTTATTTACAAAACCGAAATAGAGACACACATGTAGAGAACAAATGTATGGATACCAAGGGGGAAGGGAGGGAGGGATGAATTGGGAGAGTGGAATTGACACATATACACTATTAATACTATGCATAAAATAGATAACTAATGAGAACCTACTGTATAGCACAGGGAACTCTACTCAATGCTCTGTGGTGACCTAAATAGGAAGGAAATCCAAAAAAGAGGGGATATATGTATACTTA
The DNA here is from genome assembly GCF_002837175.3 of Physeter macrocephalus. Taxonomy (NCBI): domain Eukaryota; kingdom Metazoa; phylum Chordata; class Mammalia; order Artiodactyla; family Physeteridae; genus Physeter; species Physeter macrocephalus. The sequence goes on from NC_041215.1 coordinate 48,915,703, forward strand.
TAGCTGATTTACTTTGATGTACAGTAGAAACTAACAGCATTGTAAAGAAACTATACTCCAATAAAAACTTTTAAAAAAGGAACTTAGAAAAAAAAACCCGTCAAGTCCAATTCCTTTCTTTTAAATTAAAATAGCTAGTTTACATTCAGAGAAAAAAACGTTTAGATCATATAACAGTCAGATAGAATCCAACCTTCCAACCCCCCAATCAACCACTTTGCCACTATTCCCTAACACCTCACAGCATCCACCTACTCTGTAATCAAATATATATCAAGAAAAGAATGGCTGTCTTTTGCCACATGTAAGGGTTCCTTTCCAGTTGGCTTCATATAGTTCCTTCATATGCTAAGGGACGTTGTACACAAAATGCCAGAGGTGTCTGTGGGGCAGAATAATTATTAGAGTTGTGAGGACTACTGTTACTTCTCTATTTTAATTTTCAATAATATAATATTTATATAATAGAAACTTAGATGGCTTTAATCAGAATTGTACAATGTTATTACATGATCCCTCAATATCCTTGCCTTAGGTGAAGATAAGGCATTTGATAAATCTGTAAGGTTACTGGAAGTTCACATCAAAGCAGTACTATTAGTTATTGTTCTGAGACTTAAATTTCACCAATTGAATCCACAGCTTGGTGAGGACTTTGCTGCTGTTATTTAAGATCTGTGCCAATTTTCTGAATGCTGTAATTTAGAGGATTTATTAGTAAGTATGTTGCAAGATCATCATGTGTAGAGTCATGATGAAGCCCTCCAATAAGAACTAGAGACTGAACCAAACTGACAATTTATAATGGCCCAAGAAAAAGCCCAGACCAGAGAGATTGCATCGTGTCCTAGAAATGAAAGCAGCAACTTCTAATATGAATTCTGCTCATAACGCAGGCAGAGTGCTCTTGGCATCAGTAGAACACTGTAAATGCATGTCCTGAAATACCTACAGATCCAGTCAGACATATCAATTCTCAGTTAAAAGTCTGGAAGCTCCACTTACATATTCTAGTATACAGGCTTTGCAAAGGAATGGAACATTGAGGCTACACTGAATCTGAATGACGTTTAAGATCTGCCAGGCAGTTTTCATGGCATTAGGTGATCTTAATTCTGTGGCACTGAATCAGACTCAGAGGGTTGAGGTTACATTACCTTAAGATACTAATGCTTCTGATAGAGACTTAGGTAAACCATCAATAAAAAGCCTGAGAATTCAGTAAAAGACCAATTTTAAATTTACAGAACTCGTGGTTTATAATACTTTGTAAAGTTACTTTCCACAAGAATCTTTGCTACAGTTAAGGCGTTATGTAGTCTTTAAATTATAACAATCAGAGTTGTTTTTGAATGCTGAATGTTCCTTGCGACTCCATCACAGACATACTCTAAGCATGATGGAAAGGAAGTACATCAAAATTCTCTTGGGAGGGAACTGAAATACTGCTGAGAATTAGAACGGTCAACTAGAGAAATTTACATTCAAAATCCTGTGATTACTTTAGGCAGGACAGGGAGGATCCACTAAGTTGGAAATAGACCCTAAACTGCAAAGAGGAAAAGGTAGATAAGCCTAAATATTTTATTACATGAAGTTTTTTCAAACTGGTTATCTATTTATGATAGAATATATAAATCAGACCCTCTGTAAAGAGTTTTACAAGCAGCTGAAAATTTGAGGGGGCTACATAGTCACTATGATATCAAAGGAGTAGTGTCTGACAAATGTGACCTAAATTAGGGCTCCTTTGGTTGAAAGGCAACTGAAACCTTATTTGTGCTGCCTTAAGCTAAAGGGGAAATTTATTGGAAAGAGGCAGGGAACAGGTGTGTTCCTGGGCCTGTGGAACAGATTCGGGGGCTGGAGGGGTCTAGTTGATCCTAAGAAACTCTCCTGCATCTGTCACATGCGCTCCCTCAGTCCATCTGCTTGCTCTTCCAGCTCACTTGCATTTCTCCCCAGGCCCATCTTAGAGCCTAACCTCAATTTGCATCTAGCTCTCTCTCAGTTCAGTAGGTCTGGGAAAGGTCTTGTTAGTCCAGCTCTGGACCGAAATGTATCCCAAGTTGAAAGTTTGTGTCACAACACTTAAGATACATCTTTATCGTTTCTTTACAATTCTCTTTTAAAAATAGAAGTACTGCCTTAATTCTGTCCACCTATCCTTAAAAGAGACTTGCACAGAAATGACAAATGAGTATCTTGGAAAGATTTTAATCAAGCTTCTCTTTCGATCTTCAAGTTACATTAATGATATATTGTCTTGGTGTTACAGTAGTAAGGACAGAAGTAAGATGGTTATATGTTAGGAATGTGTTCAATCTGATGTTACTGTTTTGTAGTTTTTGTAATTTATCAGTGCAGAGGCTAGATTGGAGATAACCTAGAATGGTTTTACAGAAATATATATAGGAAATGCTCTACACCTACTTTAATAATCACTAACAGTAATAACCCAAACTCCAAACCCTGTGCATCAATAAATTGAAGAGGGAAAGGGGCTTGATTTATAGTATATTGAGTAAAATTGACTTACTTATAACCTTTAACATGTCACCTAAATTTGATCTGCTTGGTCACCATTTTTAAAGATAATTTTACATTCAGGCTTTTCGTACCCAATAAAATAAGATAAAATAAAACCAGATTTTCACAAGATCTAAATGTCTTTTACTCTCATTAAGTATACGTGTTGGTGGAATAAGGAACGAGAGTCATATTTATAGCTAAGACAAATGTATATTTGAGTTTTATAGAGCCCTTCCTGATGCTATCAGACTAAGCTGAAAGCTTCCGATTTGCATAAAACTGCAATGACTATTCAAATCAACACATGGTTGGGCCCAGTTTTATACCTAATTAATCCAGTTGATATTGTGTCTCTTCCCATTCAAATGGCAATATAAGAAAATAAAGATAGACGTGAGCATGCATTTCTATCGTAGTTTGGGTCATCTGTTATTTATCAATAAACATAATGAATCACTTAATTGTTATTGTTCTACTGTTAATACAGAATATTCTGCTTAAATGTAGCAGAACGAACATATACAATCAGATTTTTTTTTTGAAGATGGAAGGTTCTTTAGAAATCATGTAGACCAACTTTGTCAATTTATTGCTGGAGAAGATGCAGCTCAGGACTGTTAAATGATTTACCCAAGGTCACACAGTCATTTGTTCTTAGGATTCAGTTATTACTTTGCCTGGTAGGAAATATATTTCTAAGTTACTGTGTGCACAAATGTACAGTTCTGAAGATGAAAATGGGTCCTTTTAAAACTAATATAGAACTACAAAAAAGACTTACTTTTTTTTTTTTTTTTTTCTTTTTTCTTTGCGGTACGCGGGCCTCTCACTGCTGTGGTCTCTCCCGTTGCAGAGCACAGGCTCCGGACGCACAGGCTCAGCGGCCATGGCTCACGGGCCCAGCCGCTCCGCGGCACGCGGGATCCTCCCAGACCGGGGCGCGAACCCGGTTCCCCCGCATCGGCAGGCGGACGCGCAACCACTGCGCCACCAGGGAAGCCCAAGACTTACTTTTTGATGAAACACATGGGACTTTCTAAGGACCAGGTGCTGTTGTAAGCATTTTTCATATACTGAGTCATTTTATTATTATGGAAAATGTATGAATTAGGTACAATCTGTATATCTATTTTGTAAATGTAGAAACTGAGGCACAGAGGGTTTATGTGCCTTGTTAAACCTGCACAGCTAGCACAAAGCTGAGCCAATAGCTGAAGTCAGGCACTCCAGCTTCAGAAGTCACACTCTTCAACACAGCAAGATGCTGCCTTCCTTAAAATTAAACAAGAATTTTTAGCTATAATATGTGGATGTCGGACAAATAATGCCAATCGGATACAACCATCCTTCCTATTATAGGTTCTTCTAGAATACACTGAAGTATCACTTAATTTCCTGTCATATGAAGGGATCCTTCATAGGATATTAGAGATTAATGTTTCTTCTATCTCTGATCCACTGTCTGCAAGTATTGCAATCTCACTGAAATTATTCTTGGGCAGTGTTTAAACATGTGTATCTCAATACTGAAACCTGAACACCAGGTTATGATATTGGAAATAATGCATTTTAAAGTGACGAGCATTTCCTTTCTACATCTATTATTGACTTAAATGTTGCTAATTAAAGGTTAGTTTTGTCCTCAGTAATTACCAAATTGTATAGTGTACAAAGCAGTGCAATTGTTTAATGTCCCAGGTTTAAATATGTTTGCTTTTAAATGGCAATTCAAAATTGTTCATATTGTATTGACAATCTAAGTGATTAACGTTTATGTGAGCTGAGAACTGTGCAAAATCCATATGTATATATATAAAGTATGTATTACATAGCCATTGAATTTTGACAATCCCCTTCTGAGTATCTACCATGTGTCTAGCTCTATGCTCCATACTAGTATAGATCCATATTAGATACATAATTTAAATGCATACGGGGGTGTGGTAATAGAAGGAAGGACTTAGAAGCATATATAATTCAGCACTTCATCTTTATGCTGCAATATAAGAGAAAACCTATTTATATAAATATTATAAATTGTAATGCCAAATTAGAATTTCTATGCCATTTGGGATAGTAAATTAAAGCCTAGTATCCTTTATATAAAACTTCTGTTTTAAAGAGAGTCTATAAAGCAAAAATCTAGTTCTGATTTTAGAAGGAAGTTCTTTGAGGTCCCAAATAAATAGGATATATCTACTTAACCAAAAGGAAGCATACATTGTATCTAATTACCAATACAGTTTGTGTCTAAGATTCTAGAAATTACAGAGTGTAGTAAATGACCAAAAGAAATGTAAAGTTATGTATAATAAATTCAATCTTGAAAGATTATTCATAATCCATTTTCAAATGTAGATTTCTTAAGACCGAACATTTAATTCTTGATGAAGTCTGTCTTATGGATCAGATAAATTTCATTCTTGGCTATAAATGTAGTTTAACTCAAATATCCAATTTTCATAAAGAGTTCCTATTACGAATAGCAATTGCCATCAGATGAATTATATTCTATAGGTATGATGATCCATTAAAATTCAAGTTAACCAAATTTCAAGGGCCTCTGTTAAGTTATTCACACTATTGTTAGTAAAAGCCTGTCATTGTTGCTTCAATTACACATCTCTCTTTTCAGTAATTTATAATTAATCTGAGCTGAAACAAGGGCCGCATTTTAAAGACGTATGAGTCCAACTTGGATACCACTGGAGGCTGTACAAAAGTAGTGCTATTTTTGGTGAATTTAGGAATTAACTGTGCATAATGTTTACGTTATTGTTGGCAACTGATCAATCCATATCTTTAAAAATACTATAACTTTCCATGTAACAATGTACTGTCTTTCTGAAATAATCTTTTGTTAACCAAAACATCCTCCTTTATTCAAATAAGTATTTCACATGTTGCCTTTTTTGATATTACCTTCTGCCCCAACTCTCACCATTAACTGAAGAAAGTTTAAGTGATGTTCTAGAATGTTCCATCATCCACAAATTGGTCTAGCAACTGCCTTAAAAACAGTACACAAAACAAAAATGTATTCTTGCCAAAACACGAATTTACTTCCTCTGGTGTAATTCTAATTTTACATTCAGATCCAAGACAGCTGGTCAAAGAAATTCTTCCATTTTATGGGGAAAAACAATTCTCAAGAAGATCAACAAATAGCTTCTAATAATAGTTAACTGGCAAAAGAACTACATTTGGACACGGGTTCGTGCCCCGGTCCGGGAAGATCCCACATGCCGTGGAGCAGCTGGGCCCATGAGCCATGGCCGCTGAGCCTGCGCGTCCGGAGCCTGTGCTCCGCAATGGGAGAGGCCACAACAGTGAGAGGCCTGCGTAATGCAAAAAAAAAAAAAAAAAAAAAAGAACTACATTTTGAGAATGTTGCAATAGTATAGATCTTGCTATTGACGTTATCAAGATCTCCACTTGAGTTAGTTTTCCAAACAGAATTTAAGCATTTCAGGGTGTTCTAACTCCAATGCTTACAAGAGCTAACCAGACCACATAAAGTGGGGCAGGTGTAACGTCCTACAGTGTGTGCTGGAGAAGAGGGCTGGGAAGGGCCTGCCCTGCCTAAAAGGAAGCTAATAACCAGCTTAAGCCAATCATCGGCAAAAGGGAATGTAGACTCTGTGCTGCCAAATTTCCAATACTTTACAATAACTCAGAAGTGCAAACTTTTTCTTGAAATATTCTAGTTTTCCAATAAAAAAACTTTATCCAGGCCATATATGTCTTTAGACTATATTCTACGTGAGGGCTGGTCATGTGAGACATCTGATTTAAAGTTACTATTTAGTCAAACTTTTGTACTTGCTGTAATTTTTATAATAAGCTTCATCTCATAAAGGAAAATGTTTGGAATTATAGCCAAGAACAAATTCTGGTCTGGAATTTCTCTCTTCCTCTTGTTCTCAGGACTTCCTGCTCTCTTGGGGCAGGAATTGATCATCTTTGTCTTGTGTCATATCTATATGTTTATAATATTTCCCTCCCTAAAAAAACTTTACTTCTTAAGGATACAGAGATACCTTTAGATTTGTGAATGTCTGTGTGAGCATATAAGTACATTTTATTTTTTCCCAGGCACTGCCTCATTGCCACAGACCTAACAGAATGTGCTTAATAATACTTGCTAAGTTGAAGGTATCTGCTTATACTTAATGTAAAAAAGAACCACTTCAGGCTTATAAAAACCTGAGGTGTCCATTGTTTTCTCAATGTCCATGTTGCTTGACATAAATCACCTTTATTTTTCTCAGCACTAAGGCATTATCACATAAAACCTTCTTCCCAGTTTGAATAAGGTCATAATCCCATTCCATTTTATGTGCAAACGCATTTGGCCTCATCTGTTTCCTGTGATTCGAAATAAAGCTCACAATTTTACCCTCTGACACTACCACGCATTATACACTCTTAAAAAAAATCCACATAATTAGAAATTACTCAGCAAGAGAAACTGGAATTTTTCTTATATTGTCTTAGAGACTCACAATGCCAGGTTGCCACTGTACTTCCTGGCTCTGGTCACTGATGGAGTTCAAGGTGTCTTAAAACAGATGATGCCATTTTAGTTTTTGAACATATACAATTTTGACTGAGACGAAGTTACCGTCTTCAAATTTTCCTTACAAGGTGTAAAAAATGGTGTCATATGGTGATAACTGTCTTGCTAGCTTTGAGTGGTTACCTGCTGGTAGAGAGGCAGAATCAAGTCTGCATGAAGAGCAGAAAAGGCCTCAGAGAAGAGGGGACATTTGAAGTGCATCTTCAAGAATTCTTACGATTGGCAGGCATGATTTGTGGCAGCAAAGCAGGAGAGGGAAAGAAATTTGAAGAGGAGAGAATGAGTAAAGGCATAAATGTAAGACAATGCGTGACATATTCAGGGACTTTGTTCAAACAAGAGCTCATAGTCCCTTAGGTAGGTATGCTTGGTGGTATGAAGCACAAATGAAATTGAAAACTATAATCTGAGACCAGATTAGAAAAAGCCTTGAAGGTATGCTAAGGGGGTACAGCAGACTGACACTGGTTGGCTCCCAGTGAATCATCATGCCTCCTTGGGACTGGCACTTTGGTAGAGTCCCCTCCCATACTGATTCTGAGCTTGGCATGCGGCTTGCTTTAGCCATTGGGCCAGCAGCACATGTGATATAAAAACTGATATATGAATGTGCATTGGAGCTTGCCTCTTAGAATCCAGCCATGACATGAGAAACCCAGGTGGTCTACGTCTAAGGACTACACAGAAAGAAAAACGCAGTCATCCCAGCATCCTATTTCTTATCTTCCCTGTCAGCTGAATGCAGCCACACAAGTCCCACCACGTGAGAACAGCACAGGAACTGCCCCGTCAATTCACAAAATCACCAAGTTTTAGAGTAATCTGTTATGCAGCAATACATAACTGATATCAGGGTTAAAATATTTTATCTAGGCAATGAACAGTCAAAATTGGGCCATTATTTGTTCTTTAACTGGGGCTGTAACACGGCAAGGATTGAGTTTGCAAATATAAATGGTGGTGGATATTGAAGACAGACTGGGGCCTGGGTGAGTGAACAGCAAGAGACAAGGTTGACCACCACTGCACACTGCACTGGTCCAGATAAGAGATAATGAGTGTTTATGCTAGAGAAGGATTTAGCAAACTTTTCTTGTTAAGGGCTACATAGTAAATATTTTAGGCTTTTCTGGCCATAAGTTCTGTTACAACTACTCAATTCTACCATTATATCATGAAAGTACCCATAGAGCATACAGAAATGAATGAGTATGGCTGGATTCTCATAAAACTTTATTTACAAAAACAGCCATTGGATTGGATTTGTACTAAAGCAAAGGCAGAAGAAATAAAAACAGTAGATAGATAACATTTTGTAGTAAGAATCAATGTACTATGGCCAGTGAGAAAGAAAGAAGGATCAAGAATGACTCACCATTTAGATGACCAAGCAAATGACACTAGTGGTTACCGAGATAGGCAACACAGGGGCAAAGGAGGTTTTGAGTGAATCTGGTGTGGGACACCTTGAGTTTGAAGTGGGCCACGTAGGAGAAGAGTGTACTACTTCCTTGGAAATACATGTATTCAGGACTGGATCTGGGAGGCATATATTTGGGGGTCAATTGAATATAGGTGGAACTCGAAGCCAGGAGTAAAAGGATCAAGTCACCTTTCTAAGCTTCTAATGCTTATTACACTGTTGGCATGTAGCAAGTACTCGATAATAAACCATAACAAGATGACATAAGTCAGTTATGATTCTGATTACAATTGTATTATCAGTAGAGAGCTGAGTGAGAAAAGGTGGGGATCGAACACAGGGCCCTTGAGGAAATTTTTAATTAAGGGGCAGAGGAATGGAAGAGAAATGATCAGAAGAGACCAGAGGGGTTATCAGAGGAAAAACCCCATTGAGAATGGTATCCTGGATTCAAAGAAGTATATTTCAGAAAAGAAGGGGCATTTGTTGACGTCCACCACTGTGGACAGTAGCAGCAGGCTGAAGCCTTGGACAGCTCCTTTTAGGCCAGAATGTTATCTCGAATGATTTGGGCAAGACCAGGGTGAGAAGGATGGGGATTTGATTATAACACAAGTTCACAAAATTAAAGCTTTATCTCATGGTGGCAAATTCCACGGTTTCCCTGCTGCTCCATTCTCTTAAGTTACTTTACATATTGAGTCCTCCCAGTGACTTTTTCTTCTAATCTGCAAGTACACCTCCATAACCTTCTGTACTGCCTTTCTACCTGTCTATACCACAGGTGATACAGGTTGAGACAAATGAATTCCTGGTTTCAGGAAAGAGTCTGGATATGAGTGTGTGACCCAATAAGAATCCTTCCTAGAGATGTTTTTGTGTGAAACCAATGGGGAAAACTCTATTGCCTCTTTTGCTTAGAATAGTCAGTTTTCTATCTCTTGAACAGATCTAGCCCTGACTTACACATTTCCAGAAAGACAAACTCTATGAGAAACACGTTAATGTGCCACATGACCCAATTAGGGGTAAACACTGAAATCATTTAACCCTGGTACAGTTCCTTCATTAAATACAATAGCATTCCCTGATGGCTTTCTTATCCTTCGGTGCCATTTGAAGTCTCACACTGCTGCCCTCAGTTCATTTGATTTCCAGATTTTTTTTACTGAGAGTGTTTCCTAGCTAGATTCATGACTATGGATAAGATTCTAACTATTAGAGAAGCAAAGTTCCTGAGGGCAAGAGACCGCTTCTCATTGTTCTTCATTATTTACACATTCCCCTGTATGTTTCCGAAGCACTTAACCTAATTTACATTTTAATGAACTACCATACTGTACTTACCAAATGTTTCATGGGTCAATACTAGAGGACCCATTTTAGCAATCAGAAACAAGCAATAATCAGAATGAGAACAAATCAGAGCATCTGCAGACGTGGCACAACTAGGAAAAATTTTTAATTTCAATTATGATTTTGGTTCTATCCATGCATATTCTTGTATTGTTATTTGGTATGTTTTTAAAAATCAGATCACTATGTTTGCTTAAATATATGTATGTTTAAAGAAACAATATATCATTTCCATAAATGGTAAACAATATCACTTGACAAAAATAAAAGGTAAACTGAATATATACTTATTAGAAAAGTATGCATTTTTCTGAACCAGCTAAAGATGCTCCTGGGCCTCCAAAGGAGAAGCCTCCCCATTTGGAAAATCATGCTTGTGGGAATTGAGGTGCCAAAGAATTACAAAAAGAGCAGGCTTTAGGACTGATAAACACGTGTTCAACCTCAGTTTTGCTTCCTTCTGGATCCTTTTTCTACCTGTAGACATCTCTACTTCATTACACACTTCACATTTTAGTGAATTATTTAATATCAAGGTATTTTGCTCTAGAGTCTAAGCTCCGTGAGGATAGGAAATATACTTGTCTTTTCACACCAGCATGTAGTACCTGCACATGGGAGGCATACAGCAAATATTCAATGAATGAACGGATGGATGAATGAAAGAGCTAACCTCTCTGAGCTTTCATTGCCTTATGTAAATTAAGGTGCAAACAAAACATACCATGAAGTGTTTACGGTATTAGAGATGATATATATATACACACACTATATATATATATAATATATTATATATACATATATATAATATATATATTAACCACCTAGCACAGAATGTGGTTGAAATGATGACTATGAAGCATGGCACCCATATCCAATAAATCAGACTAAAAGGTTCATGCCACTTACAGAATGGGTCACTTAGCCACATTCCTAACCTGCACCAGCCTTCCATGTTTCACCATTGCTGAATACAGACACTCTTTCATTCCCCCTTCTCTTTTTTTAAAAATTTATTTTATTTTTTGTTACGCGGGCCTCTCACTGTTGTGGCCTCTCCCTTTGCGGAGCACAGGCTCCGGACGCGCAGGCTCAGTGGCCATGGCTCACGGCCCCAGCCGCTCCGCGGCATGTGGGACCTTCCCGGACCGGGGCACGAACCCGTGTCCCCTGCATTGGCAGGCGGACTCTCAACCACTGCACCACCAGGGAAGCCCATTCCCCCTTCTCTCTGTGTACTCCACTGCTGTTGGAATATCCTTGTCCCATCTTCTAACTTATGACGATTTTACATGCACATCCTGCATCAAGTCCCCAGATGCAGAGGGCTTGAACACAAGTCCCAGATCAAGCCCCTTCCCTGGGAAGCCAGTCCCGAGGCAGAGAAATTGCTTTGCCATCTTTTGGTCTTCAAATCACTCTATTCCTGCCACTGTGAGAACAACTGCATTTATTGTAATCACCCATTTCCACAGTGATAATCAGGCTAGACTTCACTAAGAACTGAGATCTAATTTCCAGATGAAAGAGGGGAAATTGTTTTAAGAATGCTCCTTCCATAATATATTCCCAATACTTTTATTCAGGGCTATAAACAGTGCAACGTTTTCATTGCGATTCTTTTGTTAAGTAACATTAATAAGCAAAGTTAACAAAAAAGACCCAGTGTATCTGCTTTCAATGGATAAACTAAAAAAATCTGTGGTCTGCATGCATTTTTATTTTTCCTGCTTTAGTCTTGGTATTGCCTTTAGACATGGCAGCCTCTTCATTAAAACTTGAGCTCCTTGACAGCAGATATTGTGTCTAATTCATCATTTTAGCCTACCAACTACCACAGTCCAAGGAACCTAGTAGGTGCTCACAGGATATTTGTTATTGAATCAATAAACAAATGAGCAAATGATTTTTGAACTTCACATATTAATTATTGTACATATGAGAAAAGAGAACACTGATTTTTTTTTAAATGTATGCAAATTCTCTATAATGCAGAAAATTAGGTAGTTGGATTACAGGAAGAATTTTCTAAAACTTTACACCAAAGGCTTCAGATAATTTTCACTTGACCTAGGCTGGGGGTGGGGGGAAGAGTGCGGTGGTTGGGGAGGGCCCAGAGATGATGGATGAGAAGTAGCCCTTTAAATATTTACATATCTAACAGTGTGATAAACTAGTATGCCTTTTACATTTTGGATGAAGAGCAGGACTCCTCTGGTAAAAAGCAAAGCCTTTTGCAAACACATTGAAACAATAAATATTTTCTTCTAAATAAAAGTACAGCTTGTGGGAGACCTTCAAGATGGCGGAAGAGTAAGACGCGGAGATCACCTTACTCCCCACAGATACATCAGAAATACATCTACATATGGAACAACTCCTACAAAACAACTACTGAAGGCTGGCGAAAGACCTCAGACCTCCCAAAAGGCAAGAAACTCCCCACGTACCTGGGTAGGGCAAAAGAAAAAAGAAAAAACAGACAAAAGAATAACAACGGGGCTTCCCTGGAGGCGCAGTGGCTGAGAGTCCGCCTGCCGATGCAGGGGACGCGGGTTCGTGCCCTGGTCCGGGAGGATCTCACATGCCACAGAGCGGCTAGGCCCGTGAGCCATGGCCGCTGAGCCTGCGCGTCTGGAGCCTGTGCTCCGCAACGGGAGAGGACACAACAGTGAGAGGCCCGCGTACCGAAAAAATAGGGACGGGACCTGCACCAGTGGGAGGGAGCTGTGAAGGAGGAAAGGTTTCCACACACTAGGAAGCCCCTTTGCGGGCGGAGACTGCGGGTGGCGGAGGGGGAAGCTTTGGAGCCTCGGAGGAGAGCGCAGCAACAGGGGTGCAGGGGGCAAAGCGGAGAGATTCCCGCACGGAGGATGGGTGCCGACCAGCACTCACCAGACCGAGAGGCTTGTCTGCTCACCTGCTGGGGCGGGGGTTGGGAGCTGAGGCTCAGGCTTCAGTCAATCCCAGGGAGAGGACTGCGGTTAGCGGCGTGAACACAGCCTGAAGGGGCTAGTGCACCACGGCTAGCCGGGAGGGAGTCCGGGAAAAAGTCTGGAGCAGCCGAAGAGGCAAGAGTCTTTTTTCTTGCCTCTATTTCCTGCTGCGCAAGGAGAGGGGATTAAGAGCGCCGCTTAAAGGAGCTCCAGAGACAGGCATGAGACGCTAAGGCTGCTGCTGCTGCCACCAGGAAGCCTGTGTGCCAGTACAGATCTCTCTCCACACCTCCCCTCCCAGGAGCCTGTGCAGCCCGCCACTGCCAGGGTTCCGGGATCCAGGGACAACTTCCCCGGGAGAACGCACGGCGCGCCTCAGGCTGGTGCAACGTCATGCAGGCCTCTGCCGCCGCAGGCTTGCCTCGCACTCTGTGCCCCTCCCTCCCCCCGGCCTGAGTGAGCCGGAGCCCCCGAATCAGTGGCTCCTTTAACCCCATCCTGTCTGAGCGAAGAACAGATGCCCTCAGGCAACCTACATGCAGAGGTGGGGCCAAATCCAAAGCTGAACCCCAGGAGCTGTGCGAACAAAGAGAAAGGGAACTCTCCAGCAGCCTCAGGAGCAGCGGATTAAATCTCCACAATCAAACTTGATGTACCCTGCATCGGTGGAATACCAGAATAGACAAGGAATCATCCCAAATTGAGGAGGTGGACTTCGGGAACAAGGATATATATATTTATTTCCTTTTTCTCTTTTGGCGAGTGTGCATGTGTATGCTTCGGTGTGTGATTTTGTCTGTATAGCTTTCCTTTTACCATTTGTCCTACAGTTCTGTCTGTTTTCTTTTCTTTAAGTATAGCTTTTAGCACTTGTTATTATTGGTGGATTTGTTTTTTGGTTTGGTTCCTCTCTTTTTTCTTTTTTTCTTCTTTTTTTTAATTACGTTTGATTTTTATATTTTTAATAATTATTATTTTTTACTTTAATAACTTTATTTTTTTCTTTCTTTTCTTTTTTCTCCCTTTGCTTCTGAGCTGTGTGGCTGACAGGGTCTTGGTGCTCCGGCCGGGTGGCACGCCAGTGCCTCTGAGGTGGGAGACACGAGCTCAGGACATTGGTCCACCAGAGACCTCCTGGCTCCACGTAATATCAAATGGCGAAACATCTCTCAGAGATCTGCATCTCAATGCTAAGGCTCAGCTCCACTCAACGACCAGCAAGCTACAGTGCTGGACACCCCATGACAAACAACTAGCAAGACCAGAATACAAACCCACGCATTAGCAGAGAGGCTGCCTAAAATCATAGTAAGTTCACAGACACACCAAAACACACCACAGGACATGGACCTGCCCAACAGAAAGACAAGATCCACCCTCATCCACAAGAATACAGGCACTAGTCCCCTCCACCAGGAAGCCTACAAAACCCACTGAACCAACCTTAGCTACTGGGGGCAGACACCGAAAACAGTGGGAACTAGGAACCTGCAACCTGCAAAAAGGAGACCCAAAACACAGTAAGTGAAGCAAAATGAGAAGACAGAGAAACACAGCAGATGAAGGAGCAAGGTAAAAACCCACCAGGCCAAACAAATGAAGAGGAAATAGGCAGTCTACCTGAAAAAGAATTCAGAGTATTTATAGTAAAGATGATACAAAATCTTGGAAATAGAATGGAGAAAATACAAGAAAGGTTTAACAAGGACCTAGAAGAACTAAAGAGCAAAAAATGATGAACAACACAATAAATGAAATTAAAAATTCTCTAGAAGGAATCAATAGCAGAATAACTGAGGCAGAAAAATGGATAAGTGACCTGGAAGATAAAATAGTGGAAATAACTACTGCAGAGCAGAATAAAGAAAAAGAAAGAAAAGAATTGAGGACCGTCTCAGAGACCTCTGGGACAACGGTAAACTCACCAACATTCGAATTATAGGGGTCCCAGAAGAAGAAGAGAAAAAGCAAGGGTTTGAGAAAACATTTGAAGAAATTATAGTTGAAAACTTCCTTAATGTGGAAGGAAATAGTTGATCAAGTTTAGGAAGTGCAGAGGGTCCCATACAGGATAAACTCAAGGAGAAACAGGCCAAGCCACATATTAATCAAACTATCAAAAACTGAATTCAAAGAAAAAATTTTAAAAGCAGCAAGGGAAAAGCAACAAATAACCTACAAAGGAATCCCCATAAGGTTGACAGCTGATCTTTCAGCAGAAACTCAGCAAGCAAGAAGGGAGTGGCAAGACATATTTAAAGTGATGAAAAGGAAAAACCTACAACCAAGATTACTCTACCCAGCAAGGATCTCATTCAGATTTGACAGAGAAATTAAAACCTTGACAAGCAAAAGTTAAGAGAATTCAGCACCACCAAACCAGCTTTACAACAAATGCTAAAGGAACTTCTCTAGGCAGGAAACACAAGAGAAGGAAAAGACCTACAATAACAAACCCAAAACAATTAAGAAAATGGTCATAGGAACATACATATCGATAACTACCTTACATGTAAATGGATTAAATGCTCCCACCAAAAGACATAGACTGGCCGAATGGATACAAAAACAAGACCCCTATATATGCTGTTTACCAGACACCCACTTCAGACCTAGGGACACATACAGAGTGAAAGTGAGGAGGTGGAAAAAGATACTCCATGCAAATGGAAATCAGAAGAAAGCTGGAGTAGCAGTTCTCATATCAGACAAAATAGACTTTAAAATAAAGACTATTACAAGAGACAGAGAAGGACACTACATAATGATCAAGGGATCAATCCAAGAAGAAGATATAACTCTTGTAAATATTTATGCACCCAACATAGAAGCACCTCAATACATAAGGCAAATACTAACAGCCATAAAAGGGGAAATCAACAGTAACACAATCATAGTAGGGGGCTTTAACACCCCACTCTCACCAATGGACAGATCAACCAAAATGAAATAAGAAAACACAAGCTTTAAATGATGCATTAAACAAGATGGACTTAATTGATATTTGTAGTACATTCCATCGCTAAACAAAACATTACTTAAAAACCAAGAGAACACTGAAGAAAACAAAGAAGAAATCAAAAAATACCTAGGAACAAATGACAATGAAACACAATGACCCAAAACCTAGGGGATGCAGGAAGCAATTCTAACAGGGACGTTTAAAGCAATACAATCCTACCTCAAGAAGCAAGATAATAACTTGTTTATAACAACTAATAAGAAACTGCTGTAAAAAAAATAAAATTATAAAAACAAAACAAGAAACATCTCAAACTAACAACCTAACCTTAAATCTAAAGCAATTAGAGAAAGAAGAACAAAAAAAGCCCAAAGTTAGCAGAAGGAAAGAAATCATAAAGATCACAGAAATAACTGAAAAAAAAATGAAGGAAACAACAGCAAAGTTCAATAAAACTAAAAGCTGATTCTTCGAGAAGGTAAACAAAATTGATAAACCATTAGCTAGACTCATCAAGAAAAAAAGGGAGAACACTCAAATCAATAGAATTAGAAATGAAAAAGGAGAAGTAACAACTGACACTGTAGAAATACAAAGGATCATAAGAGGTTACTGTAAGCAACTATATGCCAGTAAAATGGACAACCTGGAAGAAATGGACAAATTTTTAGAAAAACACAACCTTCTGAGACTAAACCAGGAAGAAATACAAAATATAAGCAGAACAATCACAAGCACTGAAATTGAGACTGTGATTTTAAATCTTCCAACAAAAAAAAAGCCCAGGACCAGATGGCTTCACAGCTGAATTCTATCAAACATTTAGAGAAGAGCTAACACCTATCCTTCTCAGACTCTTCCAAAAGATAGCAGAGGGAGGAACACTCCCAAACTCATTCTAAAAGGCCACCATCACCCTGATATCAAAACCAGACAAATATGTCACAAAGAACGAAAACTACAGGCCAATATCACTGATGAACACAGATGCAAAAATCCTCAACAAAATAATAGCAAACAGAATCCAACAGCACATTAAGAGGATCATACACCATGATCAAGTGGGGTTTATCCCAGGGATGCAAGGATTCTTCAATATACGCAAATCAATGTAATAAACCACATTAATATATTCATGGATAAAAAACGGATGATCATCTCAATACATGCACAAAAAGCTTTTACAAAATTCAACACCCATTTATGATAAAAACCCTCCGGAAAGTAGGCATAGAGGGAACTTACCTCAACATAATAAAGGCCATATATGACAAACCCACAGCCAACATCTTTCTCAATTGGTGAAAAACTGAAACCATTTCCACTAAGATCAGGAACAAGACAAGGTTGCCTACTCTCACCACTATTATTCAACGTAGTTTAGGAAGTTTTAGCCACGGCAATCAGAGACAAAAAAGAAATAAAAGGAATCCAAATTGGAAGAGAAGAGGTAAAGCTGTCACTGTTCGCAGATGGCATGATACTATACATAGAGAATCCTACAGACTCTACCAGAAAACTACTAGAGCTAATCAATGAATTTGGTAAAGTAGCAGGATACAAAATTAATGCAAAGAAATCTCTTGCATTCCTATAAACTAATGATGAAAAATCTGAAAGAGAAACACTCCCATTTACCACTGCAACAAAAATAATAATAAAATACCTAGGAATAAACCTACCTAAGGAGACAAAAAACCTATACGCAGAAAACTGTAAGACACTGAAAGAATTTAAATATTATATAAACAGATGGAGAGAGATACCATGTTCTTGGATTGGAAGAATCAACATTTTGAAAATGACTCTACTACCCAAAGCAATCTACAGATTCAATGCAATCCCTATCAAACTACCAATGGCATTTTTCACAGAACTAGAACAAAAAATTTCAGTTTGTATGGAAACACAAAAGACCCTGAACAGCCAAAGCAATCTTGAGAAAGAAATTCAGAGCTGGAGGAATCAGGCTCCCAGACTTCTGAGTATACTACAAAGCTACGGTAATCAAGACACTATGGTACTAGCACAAAGACAGAAATATATATCTATGGAACAGGATAGAAAGCCCAGAGTTAAACCCACACACATATGGTCACCTGGACAACAAATACATAAAAAGATGCTCAACATCACTAGTTATTAGAGAAATTAAAATCAAAGTTACAATGAGGTATCACCTCACACCAGTCAGAATGGCCATCATCAAATCTACAAACAAATGCTGGAGAGGGTGTGGAGAAAAAGGAACCCTCTTGCACTGTTGGTGGGAATGTAAATTGATACAGGCACTATGGAGAACAGTATGGAGGTTCCTTAAAAAACTAAAAATAGAACTACCCTATGACCCAGCTATCCCACTACAGGTCATATACCCTGAGGAAACCATAATTCAAAAAGTCATATACCACAATGTTCAGTGCAGCACTATTTACAATAGCCAGGATACGGAAGCAACCTAAGTGTCCATCGACAGATGAATGGATAAAGAAGATGTGGCACATATACAAAATGGAATATTACTCAGCCATCAAAGGAAACGAAATTGAGTTATTTGTAGTGAGGTGGATGGACCTAGAGTCTGTCAAACAGAGTGAAGTCAGAAAGTGAAAAATAAATACCATATGCTAATACATATATTTGGAATCTAAAAAAAATATGGTTATGAAGAACATAGGGGCAGGATGGGAATAAAGACGCAGACATAGAGAATGGACTTGAGGACAAGGGGAAGGGGAAGGGTAAGCTGGGACGAAGCGAGAGTGGCATGGACATATATACACTACCAAATGTAAAATAGCTAGCTAGTGGGAAGCAGCAGCATAGCACAGGGAGATCAGCTCAGTGCTTTGTGACCACCTGGTGGAGGGATAGGGAGGGTGGGAGAGAGATGCAAGAGGGAGGAGATATGCGGACATATGTATATGTATAGCTTATTCACTTTGTTACAAAGCAGAAACTAACACACCATTGTAAAGCAATTATACTCCAATAAAGATGTCAAAAGAAGTACAGCTTGTTTGTGCACTGAAACAAAAAGTGACCTAGAGACTGTCATACAGAGTGAAGTAAGCCAGAAAGAGAAAAACAAATATCGTATATTAATGCATGCGTGTGCAATCTAGAAAAATGGTACAGATGAACCTATTTGCAGGGCAGGAATAGAGATGCAGACGTAGAGAACGGACATGTGGACATGGGTGGGGGGGAGGGGGTGGTATGAATTGGGAGATTAGGATTGACATACATACACTATCGTGTGAAACAGATAGCTAGAGGGAACCTGCTGTATAGCACAGGGAGCTCAGGTCGGTGCTCTCTAATGACGTAGATGGGTGGGATGGGGGGGGCATTGGAAGGGAGGTCCAAGAGGCAGGGGATATATGTATACATAAAGCTGATTCACTTTGTTGCACAGCAGAAAAAACACTACATTGTAACGTAACTATACCCCAATTTAAAACAAACAAACGAAAAAGGAATCTCTTGCCTTGGAACCTTTGGCACTTAGTTCTCAACTGGAATTAGGTGTGAAGTTTCTCAACTGAGTCCCAGGGGGTCATCTCTTGCCGTCATAGATTCACGTCAGACTCTGCTTTAAACTATGACTGGGACTATCTAGAACACTACAGTCTCATATTTCTCAACATTATCACTGCCCAAATGTATTCCATATTGGACTCTTAAAAGGTATTTCAATTAGACTAAGGCTAACGTGTAACATTATCATGTGCTGTGGTTAGTTTAGTCTTTATTCCCAGTAATGTTTGAGACCTCTTCATCTGAGAAGATGAATTCTGATAGACTATTTTCTACTAACTTTGTGCAGACTAGTGCCATATAGAAATACTCGGGATTTAATAGGACTGTATATCAATTAGTGAGAATTTTGAAGAAACATCTAGTTCTTGAATTAAAGTAATCCTTGAGAGATAATGATTTTATTGATAATTGCTACTGAGAAGAACCGAGTATAAGATAATCAAACTACTGTAAATAGGAGGAAAAAAGTTTTCAGGTTCACCAGAAACTGATCATGAGATGAGGATGTATGTGCAAGTATTTGAGCAAGACCTCTCTTGGGAGACTGGTAAGGAAGTGAAAGAGGCTGAGTGGGGAACGGAAGCAGGCCAAGCAAGAATGGCTCTCAGGCAAAGCCCTGCAGAGGGTGATGTCAGCCTGACTGCACTGAGGAACTCGGAAATATGTTAAGCCTCAAGTGAGCCCTATTCAAGGCAAGACGGCTAGGGATTACTCATACCTGTCAGTGGTTAAATATGCAGAGGAGGGGGAAGCTGAACGTGGGTGGAAGCAGAAAGGACAATAAGGCACTTCTGGTGTAATATAATTAAAAACTAATTCACATCGATACACTGTGTTCTTCTAGGATTCTTTCTGATACAAACGTGACTTTAAGTCATCATTCTGAGTTGGTGAAAACAAAGACTTAATTTTGTACTCCTAGAATCTAGTATATTACCTGGCATAAAATAGGCAATATATACAATAGGTAATATATATAGTATATACATACATGTACTTAAGTGAAAGTTATCATTAAATGTTCAAGTCCTTTCTTATCCCACCCAACAAATCCTTTTTTCATAAACAAAATTCTATTTATTCAGTAAATAATCATTGAGAATCTCCTGTATCTCTTGTGTCCCAGGCACTGGTAGCCATCTTGGAATTGTAGCACTGAACGAGGCAGATCCATGGAGGCAGACACTGTAACACTCATTCTTTGCAGAGGAGCAGATATTAAAAATTATACTGATAAACAGCTAATGAAATCTAGTTGTGATTAAATGCTAAAAAAAATAAAAGCAGAGGGTGACAACATATAATGAACTAGAATCTAATCTCGTCTGGAAGGTGACAGAGGGCTTTCAGAAAATATTAAGATTGTCATCAACTCTCAATTTTCAAGACTCCGTGTATTTCAGTGTCTGATGCAGCTTCTACTATGTAAATCTAGGTAACAGTAAATAAGGTTTCTTTGAGGAAAGAAAAGAGACCAGCTTCGGCTGAAAAAAAAATTCCACTCCTCATCACAGTAACCACTCAGGAAGATTTCTGACAGTGAGAGACCTTAAAGGTACCAAGGGTTTGCGGACACACAAAGGGAAGGGAAGGGAGGTCATCATGAGATGCATGGAGGTGCTAGGGTTGAAATGTCACGAGTTCCATGACGTTATTTCTAGTCCACCGAGCTCGTTCCCGAAACAGAGTGTACAAAATCAAATGGAAAAACAACCTTTGTGCTTGAAGGACTGAAATAATGATGCCTGGGTCTCATGAAAAGTTTTCTGCGCCTCAATTCAGGTAATTTGTTTTGTAAAACCATCTAGAGTTAAGTATATCAATTCTATTTTTTCTGAATCCCAGAGGCCAGCAAAGTACCCTCTTGAGAAAGCTTAGCAAGTATATTAACTAGGGGAACATGCATAAAAATAGGACACATGACGACTGAAATGAAAGTAGGCTGAACCACAAGGACTTTTTCAGCCCTTTGCTTCTACGATATTATTAAAGAACTACAAAATAAGGCATAGCTGATGGGGGTGAATAGGATTTATAACTAATATAGCTAGAGATACAACAATGGAAGAAGTTGTGTATATCAAGAAGGATTCCTGTCTCAAATTCCCTTTCTCACCTGAGTTGAGAAGAGTCCTAATATGCCACTCTACTGCAAACCTGTTTTTGCAGAGTTATCGTACAAGTCTCATTTTGGGTATCGTGAACTGACATTTTCCTACCCTAAAAACAATCTTGCACATTCCTGTAAGTTAAATTTCCTTCAAACATGGGTGATGGTAGAGTAAGTTTGACCTGGAAGTCTTCTGACTTCAAGATTAGTATTCTCTTCACTTTACCAGGCTTCTTTCATAAAAAGAAATCAGAAATATTTTAATCCAACTTTCCCTTATAAACAAAGCCTCTTCCACAACCCTGAAGGCTTTCCTACTGTCTACTTAAGTACTTCCAGCTATGAGGGTTTTACTACTAAA
Source organism: Physeter macrocephalus (assembly GCF_002837175.3). Lineage (NCBI taxonomy): Eukaryota > Metazoa > Chordata > Mammalia > Artiodactyla > Physeteridae > Physeter > Physeter macrocephalus. The sequence goes on from NC_041215.1 coordinate 48,937,505, forward strand.
AAAGCTTACTGCAATGTTGAACATATCTAATTGTGAGAAAGATCTGTTCTAAAATGAATTTCACCTTCCCTCAGCTTTCAGCTGTGCTCTAAACTAGGTATCTCAATTCTGTTCCTTATTCTGCAAGAAAACCCTTCAGATGTTTGAGTAGACCTATCACATCTCCCCTCCATTTCCTTTTCACCAGGGAAAACATTCCTAGTTCCTTCAACTCCTAAATCTGTAACATATTTCAATATGTCAAGGTTTCCTCTTAAAATGTGGTTCCCAAAATGGAATACAATAATCTGAACACTGAAAAAATGGCAAGCTGGTCAAACAATGTAAGCGTATGTAACATTTGCCTCATTATTTGGGACCATGTTTTTCGTACATAATAGTTTGTCATATGAACCTCTGTAACTGTGCAATTGACATTTTGAACTTTTACATTTCTCTTTGTTAAGTAGTAACTTGCTGATTCTAACATAGTGCCTTACATTTCTTAGATCACTTCAATCTTGATTCCATCATCTACATAAGTCAACCTATGCAATTCTCTGAGATCTGCAAATTTAGGAATTGCACCTCTAATAACGCTCCTGATAAAAATGTTAAACAGGATACCTCCGTTAGCAGAACCATCAGTCAGTCGACTAGACACATCTCATTCTGGTTAATATCTGAACCATCCTGTGTTTAAATCCCATCATTTCTATCGTTAGTAATAGATCCAAGTCTCCTAGCACCCTATTGCCCAGTCATATTTCACAGTGTTACCCACAGATAGGGGAACTGTCTTATGTTTTCCTGAAATAAAAACGAAGATGTTTTAAAATGACAACCCAGCACTTCCCTCATGTAGAGAGATGAGTTGACTTTTTCTTTATAAATTTATGTTGATCTCTACTTAATCATTTTAAGGCTTGCCCATTGACGGCTATAAATTTTCTGAATCTGTACCTATTATATATGTTACTTTACTCAGAGCAACATTTACCCATCTCCTGTCTGAGGATCAATTTATTCTCCACAGTTTTTGTTTATTTGTTTTTTTTGCAGTAAGCGGGCCTCTCACTGTTGTGGCCTCTCCCGTTGCGGAGCACAGGCTCCGAACGCACAGGCTCAGCGGCCATGGCTCACGGGCCCAGCCGCTCCTCGGCACGTGGGATCTTCCCGGACCGGGGCACGAACCTGTGTCCCCCGCATCGGCAGGCGTACTCTCAACCACTGCGCCACCAGGGAAGCCCTATTCTCCACAGTTTTACAAAGATAAGTGCAGTGATTCTAAGACTACATTAAATACTATTAATAGAAATTATTATTTTGATAACAATAAACATTCTCATAAAGCTATCCCTTCACACTTGAGACATACAGTATAATTAATAATAATATTTAACATTTATTAACTCCTAAAATGTGTTAATTGCTTTACATGCACGATTTCATTTAATCTACAGAGCAACCCTGTGAGGCAATTTTACTCTTTTTATCTTGTTTCCAAATGAGTAATGCGAGGCCTCTGAAAGTGAGGAATTTCTTAAAGGGCACACATATAATAACGGTATAGTAGGAAACTGAATCCAGAGTTTTCTGAAATCAAAGTCCTTAATCACTAAACTGTACTGGGCAGATTTCCAGAAAATAATTTGCTTTATCAAAGGAAACACACATTCAACATTTCGATAGATATTAGAAATCACCCTCTTGAAAGCATGGAACCATTTAGAAACACACCAGTAATGTATGTTAGTGCCCTCAACAACACAGAATACTGTTAACATTTTGTATTTGTTGTATCTTTCTTGTTTTGATTTGCATTTTAACTCACTTGTGAATTTGAGCGTGCATTTGAAAGTGATTTGGTACCTTTTTATTTTTCTGTTAATTGCTGTTCTTATCTTTGCCCTTTTACTATTTTTCTTATTCAGATTTGTGTTCTTATTGATTTGTGGAAACTCTTCATATATTAGCACAATGTCTACTATATGCACTGCAAATATTTCCTTTTTTATTATGTTTTAAGCATCATGCACAGTAAAATGCTTATTGAAAATTTTCTGAAATCACATTTGTGGCTTTGTGCTTGCTTTAAGGTGATTTTTATCCATGAAGTTATAAAAAAATTCATAGGTTGCTCTTGATGTGATACCTTTAATCCAACATTTATAGACTTCTAATTCAATCTTTATAGAGGGTATAGAACATAGTATTAAGAAGTCATGGTCATAACTTGTACCAGTATTTTCTTAGGTCAGTCTCCCAAGGCAACAGAAATAAAAACAAAAATAAACAAATGGGGCGTAATCAAACTTACAAGCTTTTGCACACCAAAGGAAGCAATAAACAAAAAAGACAACGTACAGAATGGGAGAAAATACTTGCAAATGATGCAACTGGAAAGGTTTAATCTCCAAAATATACAAACAGCTCATACAACTCAACAACGAAAAACACAACCCAGGGCTTCCCTGGTGGCGCAGTGGTTGAGAATCCACCTGCCGATGCAGGGGACACGGGTTCGTGCCCCGGTCCGGGAAGATCCCACATGCCACGGAGCGGCTGGGCCCGTGAGCCATGGCCGCTGAGCCTGTGCGTCCGGAGCAAAATGGTCAGAAGACCTAAAGAGACTTCTAAGGAAGAAATATGGATGGCCAATAGGAGCATGAAAAGATGCTCAACATTGCTAATATTAGAGAAATGCAAATCAAAACTACAATGAGGTACCACCTCATACAGGTCAGAATGACCATCATTTAAAAGTCTACAAATAACAAATGCTGGAGAGGGTGTGGAGAAAAGGGAACCCTCCTACACTGTTGGTGGGAATGTAACTTGGTGCAGCCACTGTGGAAAACAGTATGGAGGTTCCTCTAAAAGCCAAAAATAGAGCTACCATATGATCCAGCAATACCACTCATGGGCATATATCCAAACAAAACTATAATTCAAGAAGATACATGCACCCCAATGTTCACAGCAGCACTGTTCACAATAGCCAAGACATGGAAACAACCTAAATGCCCATTGACAGATGAATGGATAAAGAAGATGTGGTACATATATACAATGGGATACTACTCTGTCATAAAAAAACAAAATAATGCCATTTGCAGCAAAATAGTATGATAATCTCTAGTTGCATCCAAGTGTAGTAAGTCAGAAAGAGAAAGACAAATACCATATAGTATCACTTACATGTGGAATCTAAAATATGACACAAATGAACCTACCTATGAAACAGAAACATGGACATAGAGAATAGACTGGTGGTTGCCAAGGGGGAGGGCGGTGGGAAAGTGATGGATTGGGAGTTTGGGATTAGCAGATGCAAAATGGTATATATAGAATGGATAAACAATAAAGTCCTACTGTATAGCAGAGAACTATAAACCATAATGGAAAATATGAAAAATAATGTGTATATATATATATATGTATAACCGAGTCACCTTGCTGTACAGCAGTAATTAACACAACATTGTGATTCAACTGTACTTCAATAAAAATACATAAAAATGAAAAAATAGTCATGTTCAGGTTCCAGAGCCCTTGAGTTCAAATCATAATGAGCTGGGTTACCTTGGGCAAGTTACTGAACCTGTTAGTGTCTCAGTTCTTCGTGTTTAATATGGGGCTAATGATGGTACATATCTTATAGGGATCTTTCAAATATTATACGAGTTAATACACATGATGTGCTTGAAAATGCCTGATGTGGATTAAATACTCAAATATTAGCTTTCAACCATTTAAAATTCAACAGATATATATACATATTTGTCTTAGCAGAAGTTACAGATCTATTTTTTCCAAAATGGGGAAGCAATTACCATTACTTTTTTTAAAATTAAATTTTGCATCATTTCCTCACTGATTCACTTAAATTGTACACTCAGATTCCATTTGTATATTGATCTGTTCTCCAACATTTGTAATATTTATGCTCTGATACTTTCAATCTTTTATTATTGTTTTACACATGAAGAAATAGACTTGGAGAGGTGATGTAAAGAGATAAAGTTACACAGTCATACGTGATCTGAAATATACACCTACATCTTGCCAAAATGCCTGGATTCATAGAAGTGGTCTAACTTCTTCAAAGAATACGGACATGAAACATGAGCTTTCTGCCATACAACCCTGCCTTTTGTTATGAAACGCTTATGAACATATTATAGTTCATATTTTAGTTATGTATATCCTTTTTAAACATTCTTTTTGGTGCTATAATATTATTCATTTTTTAAGACTGTCATCCAACTACTTTGAGGTACACAGAGGCCAGGGCCATGTCTCATTCATGTCTGTAACCCTGGTGCCTAGGAGTTCCCAGCATGTAGCCAAAAATCAATACATGTTTACTGAATTGAGCAGAAATTATTTTTAAAATAATGCAACGATATATTGCACCACTGTTCAAAATACCACAATGTCTTGTGGTTACTCAAATTCCAAACCCTTGTCCTCATTTTTAGATACCTCAGAGAGTGGCTCCATGCAAATAATGTCTCCCACTAAAACCCAAAATAGTCCTTTACTCCAGGCAGCTGGTCCATCTCACTATCTCAGAATACCTATGTTGATTTCTACTTCCTCCCCATCTTTTACAGCTTTTATCATTAAAAGCTTCTTCATGGGCTTCCCTGGTGGCGCAGTGGTTGAGAGTCCGCCTGCTGATGCAAGGGACTCGAGTTCGTGCCCCGGTCCGGGAGGATCCCACACGCCGTGGAGCGGCTGGGCCCGTGAGCCATGGCCGCTGGGCCTGCGCGTCCGGAGCCCGTGCTCCGCAACGGGAGAGGCCACAACAGTGAGAGGCCCGCGTACCGCAAAAAAACCCCAAAAACAAAGCTTCTTCGTGAAGTTCTCCTTGACTATTTGGGAGCACATTGATTTCTTTTTCTTCCTGAGCCAGCAGTTAGAATTGTTTAATTTTAGAGGTAAAAATGATCTTAGACTTGATCTAGGTTAAAGCCTTCATGTAATAATGGGGAAATTAATTGCTAGCGAGGTTATGGAAGTTTCCCTCAGAGTGCTCTTAATGACCATGGCTCACATTTTACTTTTCAATTTTGTATTTCTCTAATTTGTTATCAATGTGGTTAAAAAGCTCCTCTAGAGCTAGAACTAGCAGTAGATTCAGCAATTCATTGAACAAATATTAAGTGTCAACTATGGGCCAGGCAATATTCTAGAATTTAGAAGTGTGAAACTACTACAGATATCTGTCTGACTTTTATATAACCATAGCCTATGGATAAAGCTGACTTTAACAACTACAAAAAATAACTGTAATCACTGGGTAATTAAAATTGTGATAAAAGTTATGAAGGAAAACTAACACCATGAAATAGACACTAGAATATTTCATCTAGGCTGGAAGGCAAGGAATAATTTTTCAAAGAAGTGACATTTCAACTGAAACCTGAAGAATGAGTACAAGTTAGGCAGACAAAGTGGGAGAAGATTTCTTCATGCATAAAAATTGCGAGTTCAAAAAATTTGCTCCTGAAAGTAGTTTGCAATTTGACAGACGAAGAGAGAAACATGAAGAGACGCTTGACATCATTAATCATCAGGGAAATAAAAATCCAAACCACAATGAGATACCACCTCCTACCTGTCAGAATAGCTATCATCAAAAAGACAAAATAAGTACTGGTGAGAACGTAGAGAAAAGGGAACCCTCGTGCACTGTTGGTGGGAACATAGATTGGTACAGCTGCTGTGGAAAACAGTGTGGAATTTTCTCAAAAAAAAAAAAAAAAAGAACCACCATATCACCCAGCAATTGCATTACTGAGAATTTATCAGAAGAAAACAAAAACACTAATTTGAAAATATATATGCACCCAATATTATAGCATTATTTACAATAGCCAAGATATGGAATCAACTTAAGTGTTCATGAATGGATAAATGGATAAAGAAATGTGGCATATGAATTTATTCATTCATAAAAAAGAATGAAATTTTGTCCATTTGCCACAACATGGATAGACTTGGAGGGTATAATGCTTAGTGAAATAAGTCAGACAGAGAAAGACAGACAAATACTGTTGTTTTCACTTATATGTGGAATCTAAGAAAATAAAACAAAGGAATTATAATAAAATAGAAACTGACTTGCATTCATAGAGAACAAACTAACGGTTACCAGGGGGTGAGGGGTGCAGGGAGGAGTGAAATAGGTGAAGAGGATTAAGAGGTACAAACTACTAGGTATAAAATAAATAAGTTACAAGGATTTCATAAACAGCGCAGGAAATATAGTCAATATTTTATAATTTTATATGGAGTATAATCTATAAAAATATTGAATTACTAGGCTGTACACCTGAAACTAACATAATATTGTAAGTCAATTATACTTCAATTTATAAAAAGAGAAACCCAGTATGATTAGAGCAACAGAGTGAGGGGAAACTGAGGATGAAAATGACAGGAAAGCTAGGTTGAGCACTATGTACACTGTCTATCAGTGAGGTCTCTCACTGAGGACTGAGAATCTTGCTGGATAATCAGTCCTTTAGAAAGTTATTACAGGGAAGTTATGCCATTATTTTTACATTAAAAAAAAGCCTGCTACGAATTTTATGTTAACAAAAAAAAAGGTGGATAACATAAGCAAAATGAAAGTGGGAGACCTCCTCAAGCCCTGGGGAGAGAAAAGTAGCTTGGATAAGGTGAGAGCTGTAGAGATGGGGGGTCTGGGTGAAGAGAAGAGGTTTGAGTTGGTAGAATACACAGGACTTCCTGTTTATAGAGACAAGGAGGTATTATAATTTCTGGTTTTCTGGTTTTCTGGTATCACCATCTGAGTGAAATTTGTGATGCAACCAAGGAACAGGGATGACCAAAATTTCAGACTTAAGCCTATTAAGTTTGAGAGGCCTGTGAGCCATCCAAGTGAATACATTATGTAGGAGATTGGTGGTGTGGTTCCAGAGATATAAACTTGAGAACTGTTAGCATAATGGTAAAAGTAAGTCTATAGGACTGAATAAGATCACCAGGGAGAGAATATCAGGAATAATGCCAATAAATTCAAACATTTTGAGGTCAAGTAGAGGTAGAAAAACTGGCAAAAAAGTCCGACAAATAACAGCCATAGTGGAAGGTGAAAAACTAATATACGATAGTGTCATGAAAGTGGAGAACAAATAGTATACCTGACATAAAGGTGAGATTCAAAAAATATTTTTAAGATAAACGAATGAAACTACTCATCTGTATTGAATGCTCCCAACAAGTCAATTCAGATGGGTGCTGAGAAGCATCCATCGAATTTAACAATATGAAAAATCAATGATGACTCTACAAGAGTGGTTTTGATAATGGGGTTTGGGGAAACGGGTGGGAAAGGATATCAAATTAAAGCAGGCTGAAGAGTTAGTGGGCTCCAGCTCATAAGCCTAACCAAGATCAGCGTCCAGAATATACAAATAATATCTACCTATTAAGAGCAAACAGACATAACTGAATTGAAAAATGAGAATAAGAACAGTTCTCAAAACAGAAACCTTAATGGCTAAAACATGAAAAGGTGTACAACTAATAATCGGGAAAATGTGACAAGGCGAAATACCATGATAGGCAGCCTCTAAGATGACCTTCGATGACATTTTTTGCCTCCTGGTGTTCATGCCCTTGTATAATCTCCTTCCCTTAAGTGTAAGCTGGACCTAGTGACTTGCTACTAATTAGTAAAACATGAAAAAAGTGATGAGATGTCTCTTTCTGAGATAAAGTTACAAAAAGACCGCCTTCCCTCATGCTTATGTTCTCTAAATCTCTTCCTTGCTTTGAGTGAAACTAGTTTCCATACTGTCAGCTGCCCTATACAAAGGCACATGTGGCAAAGAACTGAGGGAGGTCTCTATCCAATAGCCAATGAGGATCATTGTGTTTGATCCTCAGTATAACAGCATAGAAAGAACTAACCCCTGCTAACAGCCATAAGGTTAGAAAGTCAATCTTCCCCAATGAAGCCTTTATATAAAAACACAGCCCCAGCTAATACTTAATTGCCACCTGTGAAAGAACTTGAGGCAGAGATACCCAGACAAGGCTGCATTCATGACTCACAGAAACTATAAGATAAATGTTTACTGTTTTAAGCTATTACATTTTGGGGCAATTTGCCATGCGCTAATAAATAACAAAGGTAAGGACCATTTTATACCCTTCAGTAAGCAACAAATCTAAAAGTTTGATTAAAACAAGAGTTGATAAGAATGTGGAGGAAAAGGGAACATCCATGTACTGCTGATGGGAGTATAAATTGGTTCAATCGCATTGAAAACAATTTGACTACCCCTAGTAAATTGAAGACACTGTATCCTTGGCCATCAATTTCCCTTCTAATGAAACAATTTCATGCAAGCAAAGAAATATATATAAGCATGATTATCATATGAGTGTCTTACATGATTATGTAAAAACTGGACAACCTAAATGTTCATCAGTATGAGAATTGGTAAATAAATTTTGCTATATTCATGCTGTGGAACACTATATTAAAGATAACATAAATGAACTAGACCTCTACATGTTAAAATACAAAAGTATATTAATACTTGGATGATTTATGTATATATAATACATAAATACCATGTATAATTTAAGGAAAAGTATAGAAATTAGAGTGGAAATGGTACATACCTACTTCAATAGTCAACCTTTGGAAAAAAGGACTGGGAATTAAATGAGGGGTGATTTACTTGTATCCATAATATACTATTTCTTTGAAAAAAAGATCCAAAGCAAATATAGAGAAAAAAAAAACCTCACAAAAATGAAAAAAACTACATTAATTAAATCTGGGGGTAGATGGTCCATGGCTATGGGTTATATTGTTCTGTTTTTCATGTTGTTTGAAATATTTCACAATATTTTAAACTTTAGGAATGGTGAATCTGATTCAGGTAGAGACCATGCTCATAGCAAACACTTTAAGAAGCTTGATTATGAAAGAGACGGGAACATTACAGGTAGCTGAAGAACTTGTGAGGGCAAGAAAGAAATTGCTTCTTTATTATTTTTTAAATGGGAGAAACTAGAATACGTGTAGATGATAATGGGAGTGACTTCTCCTGAGATAGACATTGAAAGTTCAGTAAATAAAGAGGATAAAGGAGAGAGCAAAGTAAAGTCTCCGAGAACATAGGAAGAACTCAATGCGAAATTAGTCATTGATATTTCTTCCATTGTAACATAAGATAGGAGGAAGATGAGGACACATTCAGGAAAATGATTTTCATGTTAAGACTATGATTAATTGGAAATATGAGGCACATGCATAAAAATAGAGGGATAAGAAGTGACAGTTTGCAATTTGAGGATGGGAGAGAAGCTAAGAAACACTATTTGCAGAGAATGAGTGAGAACTCAATAAAGAAGAGTTGCAAGATTTCTGGGGAGTGTTAAGGATTCAACTGAATCTATGGTGTTATCAACTCACCTAATTGTTCATGAAAGAAATGTGTGTAGCAGTAACTAATAAATATTTATTAAATAAATTAAAACTGTAATCTTGTTACTTGGGAAGATTGGGATGGTGTTTTTGTTCAATGTACTTTTTTTTTTTTTTTTTTGGTGGTATGCGGGCCTTCCTCTGTTGTAGCCTCTTCCGTTGCGGAGCACAGGCTCCGGACGCGCAGGCTCAGCGGCCATGGCCCACGGGCCCAGCCGCTCCGCGGCATGTGGGATCCTCCCAGACCGGGGCGCGAACTCGGTTCCCCTGCATCGGCAGGCGGACGCGCAACCACTGCGCCACCAGGGAGGCCCTCAATGTACTTTTTATTCAAGTATTTAAATACCAAGCTTAACTGTAAGAATATGATGCACTGCATTTTGCCGCAAACCCAAAGTCATCTAAGGCAAGGGTGAACTTTCATAATCTTAAAAATATCATTGTTTAAATTTGTGATTTTCTTGGCAAAGTAAAGAAATGCTAAATCAACAGGTCTCAGAGAGTTTAATACAGTCTTGAGACCTGGCTAACAATAACAAATCAACCCTACAGTTTTCTAGATCATGTAGAAGAAAAAACTAGAATAATTTATAATTTTACATTTAATATTTCCTTAATTTTATCCTACTACTTTATGTATGCTTTATTAGAGCATTAAGATATGTTACTAAATAATTTTGATATATGTGACATTTGGATTTCCTGAAGGTAAGATTTAGGAATAAAATCATCTACAACAGCAAGGTAGAGCGTCAGAACAAAGTTGATTTTATTCTTAATTTGATTGAGGATGTAAAGTGTAGCAGAAAGAATACTCAACTGAGTCATTAAGCTCATACTCCAATCCTGGCACTATCTTGGGCAAGTCCCTGAATTCCTCTGGATTTCCTTGTCTACAAAAGTAGAGGATTAAATTAAATGATCTTCCAAATCCTACCATTTTTAAGCTTCCTACTCTTCTTCAGTTCAGTAGAATTTGGGAAAGAAGAGTCCTAACAAAGTCATAGATATTTCCAGTTTTCAACTATATAATGAGAGAAATGTCCTCAGCACAGTCAGGCTGTGTGGAGGATTAACAACATCTCTTTGACATCACTGTCTTTGTGCTCCCGATGTCTGCTCTGTAACCTAGTTACTTCTTTTCAGGTTTAGAGGCAGCAAGAATTCAAAAGCAAAAGTAGATAGAGGTAAAAATCAGAGTGAAGTAAAGGGGATAAAAGTATGTGTGTATTCAAGTTGGTGTCTTGACTGCAATGGGTGCTCCTTCAGCTTTGGGGATATAATTTCCTGAAAAGACGTAGATGGCAATGAACTAGAATGGAGAAAGACTGGGTTGAGATGAGAGTTAAAAAGCAATAGTATCTGTAATCTTTTTAGCCCCAGTTTCATCAACTAGCATTGCTTATAAGCACTATTTAATCTGTTATAAAAACAGTGTTAGAAAAATCAGAGATGAGAATTTCAGGAAAATCAAAAATAGATGGCAAAGAAGGATTCTAGGAGAGCACTAAGCAATTGGCCTTATAATTACCCTGTTGAAGTGTAATAGTAACAACTGACCTGACATTTAGAAAATAAGTGAAGTATGAGAAAATAACTTAATATCCCATGAATATAGTTCTATTTTGGTAAAGGTCTGGTAATTTTCCTTTTCACAAACCATATCTCTGCTGAACAAATGCCAAACTTACCTTCCATCTTCACATAACCAGGCTCAGTGCTGAAGTCAGAGAAAGACTGATTAGGAAGCTTTTCAAGTACATGTGTCCTTTCAAAATGGTAAGCATAACTGAATACAACTTGCCCTGTGATTTGGGGGATTGGGAGCATTTTCTTACATAACTTACTTGATTGGAAAATATATTTAATGGGACATGTAACAGAAGGACTGCTTATCTGTGCCTTAGGACAATGTTAAACTGTTTTAAATATGAAGTCCCATGAGAGTTTTAAATCTGGAAATCTCTTCTAAGATATATTATGAGAATAATGATCAACTTGATTTTACAGTGCAATCAGATCCAGTGTTTTCATGCATATTATCTGCTTAGAATTATGTCTTGTGTACGTGTGGATAGGAAGCTTTGCTCGTCTTTTCACTCTGCATATGGGATATGGACACAAACCCAAGAATACCAGCAGATGGTAGAGGCTGGAAAGACAGGGTAAATGTTTTCCCCTGGAGCATCCAAGAGGAACTAGCTCTGCTGACACCTGGAGTTTAGCTCCCAGCAACAGGGAATGAATAAAGATTTTTGTACCTGGAAGTGGGGTTCTGCTGTAATAAATACCTAAAATGTGGAGGTAGCTTTAGAAATGGGTAATGGACAGAGTCTGGAAGAATTTTGAGGAACATGATAGAATAAGCCTTGATTTCCTTGAACGGACTGTTAGTAGAAATGTGAATGTTAAAGGAGCTGCAGATGTGGGCTCAGAAGGAAGTGAGGAACATGGTAGAGAAAACTTACATTATATTAGCAAATGCCTAAATTTTCTGAAATAAACAGTTGGTAGAAATACGGATGTTAAGTATGTTTCTGTTGAGAGCTCAGAAGGAAATGAGAAACACATTATTGAAACTGGAAGAAAGGAGATCCTTGCTATATCATGGAAGGAAGCTGAGCTGTACTGTTCCCTACAGTTACATGGAAATAGAACTTATAAGCAATGAATGATTATTTAGCTGAAGAGATTTTCAAGCAAAATATTAAAGGTGTGCCTGGTTTCTTCTTTCTGCTTATAGTAAAATGTAAAAAAAATAATAAATAAAAAAAACAAATTGAGAAAAGAACTGTTCAGGAAAATGGAACTACTTCTTGATGATTTAGAAAATTATCAGCTTATCCTGATTTCAAAAGATGCAAAATTAGGAGATTCACTATCAGTAAAGTATACTCTAGAATAGAAAGCCAAGGGTGTGACTCAACAATCCTTTGCTAGTGCCTTGAAAGGATAAAAATTGCAGAGTATTCAATCACATACAGGACGCTTTGAAGAGATTAGCCGAGTAGCTCAGCCATCTCAGAAGAAGCCAGGAAAAGAGATGGGATCATTTTTAAAAGATCTGGGGGAGGAGCCTCTTGTCTGATGGAGTGAATCCCTGTGACATACATGGGAGACCCACAAGGTTCTTGAGGATGTTATATCAGCAGGAGCACTACCAGCATAAACTAAAAGGGATGAGGCAGCACACATGAAAGAAGGCTGTTAGACTCCCAAAATTATAAAGGCAGGAAAAAGGTTGATAGAACTACTCGGCTACAAACATATACTATCCTTTCAAGAAAAAGGAAGAATGACCCAGAGCAGAGCTGTGGGTCCAGATGGTGGAGGCAAAAGCCACAGAGTATTATTCCCCAGTCTTGAAACCTAGTGGAGATTGCTTACTTGCATTTCTAAATCTGCTTAGGACCAGTGAGCGTTTTGTCCCCCTTTCATTTTCTCTCCTTTTTAATAGCAATGTCTACAACTTGTATCTTATTTCCATGACACAATTGTATTTATGGAGCAGATAACTTGTTTTATAGTTTAACAGGTCCACTGATGGAGAGGAATTTTGCCCTAGGATGAATCATATAGAGGCTCAATTACACTTGAGTTAGGTGATTTAGATGGTGATGTTTTGGTCTTTTGAATTGGTGATATTTAGATGAGATTTTGGACTTTGTGTTGATGCTGTAATGGGTTGAGACTTTTGGAAATGTTGGGATGGGTTGAATGTATTTTGCATGTGGATGGATATGAATCTCTAGGGGCCAGAAGGCAGATTTTGGCAGGCTGAATAATGTCTACTCCCTAAAGATGCCTGTATCTTAGTCTCTGAAACCTGTGAATATTACCTTAATGACAAGAGATTTTGCATATGGGACTAAATTAAGGATTTTATGGTAGGGAGAATATTCTGGATTATGTGGGAGGGCCCAATGTATTCACAAGGATCCTTATAAGAGGGATGTAGAAGGTCAGATAAAGAAGGTGGCAATGTGCTGACAGAAGTAGAGATTACAGTCATGCAGTCATAAGCCAAGGACAGCTGGTAGGCTCAAGAAGCTGGAAAACACAAGGAACAGATTCTTCCCTGAAGCTTCCAGAAGAAACCAGCTTGTTGACACCTTGATTTTTGCCCCCAGAAATAGGAAACTATGCAGTATGTTTTTTCTTAGTCCATTAATTCAAAGATTATTTTCACTTGTTTACAAATATGAGCTATAGCATACTCCAGTTAGATAGCATTGTAAAATACTTAAGTACATATAATGTATTTATCCAAACAAGCTCCGAGGTAAGCATCATATGTTTTCACATGGAAAAATAGAGAATGATTCGGTTATATCTAGAATCAAGAAACAGTCACGAGGATATTAAAAAAAAAATTCACATTAAATTTAAGACTCTCAGATGTCACCTAAGGAATTTTTCATTGTAATTATATATTTTTCTTAATAAACTCTTATAAAAGCAATGCCCTATGTCTGATCTTCAGAACCCAAAATATTTTAACTGCTATTTCAACATGTAATATAAATCTCAAAAACTCATACTTCATTTTAATTTATAGCATAAATATATGCCATATGTCATGCTGTAGTGTGAAAAGACAGGAGCTATAAAGGGAGAACTAAAAGAATTGTTTGGGTCAGTCCAGTGTTAATAATTATGATAATTTATATATGTTGTAGACTACTCCCATATCCCAGAAATTGCTGTGTGGTATATATATACATACCTTATTGCTAGTTCTAACAATGGCTAACACAAATATTATTATGATAGCTGATTTCCAGGGAATTTTAGTAATATTCTTATGGCCTTATAGATGTCTATGATAGTTGTCAGCAATGGGCTGCTACTATTAAAGCTCACAGATTATTATGCCATGTTGTTTCCCTCTGAATTTGGAAAGGGCTTCTGCCATCATCTCAAAGAATTCATATTTTCCCAATATAGATAAGAAGTGTAATTTTTAAAATATGAAAAACCCACACTCTACCTGTGATTAAATGCAATAATAATTTTACTTGTCCCAGTGTTCATTTTGTTCTAATACATTATGGGCAAATGGGAAAAAAACCCCTCAAAACTCAGTCCTAAACTTTAGCACCATTTTGTTATAACCAGGGAAGTCATAGTTGGGACAAATACAGTCTGCTAAATTCAAGACTCTCTAGATAAAATTAATATGTTATCCACTGTCAACGAAAACCTATTACAATAATTACCCTATTAAATTTCATAACATATCTGTAAACAAAACATCCTAATTTTAAAGATGAACAGTCCAAAATATTTAAGTAATTCTACTACATTCTTATTTAATTTACTACATAGTCATGCATTCATCTTATAGTTTTCACCAGAAAAAGTATTAAATTATTTTGCACTTTTACAACATCTTGATATTTCATAGCTGTTGGCCCTGGACCACATAAAATAAGGTGAATAAAGGGTTTTTGTTTTTTGTTTTGTTTTCTTTTGCTTTTTTAAGGTAGAGGAGTAAAGTGTCAGTAGATTGATGGCAAACCTCTCCTGTTCTATGGCTCCATTTAATCTTTTAAAATACAATTTCATATCTACCCTTGAGATATAGACAAAGAAATGTTTTCTTCCATGTAAAACATTTCTCCAAATCTGCAGGCTACCAGAGTCTGAAATGATCGATTCTACCAATTAATCGTCAACATTAAGACCTCTGGTTTAGAACTGATCTGGCATATTTACAGCTTACGGTTCAGAGAGTTAAAGCATAGTCAGTAAATGATTCAGGAATTTAGACATCTTTAAATAGAAGCTCTTGACTGCTGGGTACTCTGGACAAGTTCTCTATAGAAATATTGTGATGCACAACATAACTTAGGAATTCTACATTTTCTCCTGTCAATTTTCTTCCTAACATAAATATTTTAATTCCAATTTATACATATACATATACATACACATATCTAGATGTTTTCATACATATACTACATACACATAGGGTATGGTCTCTTCATGTGTTTGTATTAATAATAATAGCTAATAGCTATTGAGCATGGAATATGTCCCAAACACTGGTCTAAGTACTCTATATTGACTTACACATTTAATCCTTACAGCAATAGGTATGTTCTATTAATATCTCTATTTTATATATTAGAAAAAAGCTGAGACACAGACACTAAGTCACTCTTCCAAAATCAAAACAAACAGTACTACAGGAATTTGAACCAAAGCAACCTGAAGACAGAAGTCATCATTTAATCTTCATAACAATCTCCACACACCTCATTTAATAATAAAAGAAACTAAGGCACAGAGTTGAAATAATTTATGGAGAGTCAAACAACTGGGAAGTAGTGCCATGAGAATTTCAACCCATGTCATCTGATTCTAGAAACCACAGTCCTGTCCACTCAATATGTTGTCATTTTGTTAGATATTTGCCTTTTTAGAACCGCTGACTACGCAAAAGTCATTACACCTATGTATCAAAAAATATTACAATCAAGGGGCCACAGAAAGGAACATGGCTATCAAATGCCTCTCCTTTTACCAAGGATGGGTGGGTAATGATAAAATACTTATCTACTAAAGGATAAGTTATTAATCTACCACCTTCCTCAGCCAAACCATTACCCAGTGCACATACAGTTCAAATCATACCTTGCCTGTTGATTATTTCCAAATCCTTCTCCCTTAACCATCAATTCTCAGAATAAAATTATAAAATCTACTGTAGATGCTATAAATTAAAGTGCTGTCTTACCCTCCTTGCAACCTAACTCTTCCCTAAGGAATTTTCCATGCTAACCATAGGTGTTGCACAAACTAACTTCTATTATCACTATTTGCCTTGGTCTTTGAAGCTGTATTTGCATATACAGATAAAATACGTCATATGTGCTACTCAATGTTCTAGGCACTTTGTGTATATCATCACTATTCCTCACAACACAATCTAGCCAAGAAAGTATTCCCCTTTATACATAAGGAAAATTCTAAAGAATAGGTAAGGTATCCAAGACAGACTAGTTAGTAAGTGGCATACCCAGGATTCCAATTCAGGTCAGTTGGCCTCAAACGACTATCCTGTGTCCACTTAATCACACAGCTACACAAAAACACAAATACATTCCATTCTGCATATGTGGATGAGGCTGGAAACAGTTTATTGTACCTCAAGCACAAACAAATACATGATGTGTGCCCTTTGATGTGTATGTATTACTTTTGGGATGCATCGCTATTGCTTTTTGTGTTATATAAGGAAATTTAGAGAAACAAACTTTACTCTAATGTGAAACAGCTCAAGATCTTTAAAAACCAAAGTTAAAATGAGATAATAGGTTATTTTCTTCAATTTTATTTTACAAATGATTCTAATTAATGCTGGAAATGTAGTTTTTCATAAAACCTTAGAAAACTTCTTTGGATAAAATTTGTTTAATTTAGTACACCTTTAAATTTTAAGCCAGCAGTTTTTCCACCTCTTAAATGTCTGTTTTAGCAACAGAATAAACACTAGAGTCAGCTGACTTATTTTTAAACCAGCTATGAAAATTTATTATGAAAATATCATCCCTGTCTCCAGTGTAAAAAGAGTAATTGAAATGTAAATTTCTATAAGATTTCTGATAGCTACAATAAAAATATGGACACATTAACAGCATTATCTACTCCTGTAAACACTTGGAAGACTAATTTTAAAAAGGCTACAAGTCTTTCATAAGGTAAACATAGTAATGCAATAGGAAAAATGGAATTTCTGCCATTATTAGTTACATTCTTTCCCACTTTATACATTTATGCTTTTATGAGAATTGCTTTATCAGTGAATTTCAAAACATTTGCTTGAAGGCAAAAGTTTGAATTCCAAATTTTTTTCAGTCATTTTCACCTTTCAAAAATTTAGAACATAAATTAGGCTAAAATGATTATCTTGAATTTTACTGTGCTTGTACAAGCATGCTGTTTCTTGGTATTCCAATTAATTATGTCCCTTTGAATGTTTTAGTCCATGCTGTGGTACAAGGGTCCCATATGTTCAAGCTAATTATATTTTTTAGGAGGAAAAATATGTTAAATCCAGAGAAATGACTACATCTATAAATTTATATATGTAATCAAAAGCCTAAATAAATTGATCATGGGGATTCTACTTTTTTCCAACATTAGTTTGTATTTTCATTTTACAGCCTGGATTGTATGAAAGAGGATGAGGTACAGTCAGAGTCAACTGAAAAGAGATTAACAAATATAGTAGTAGTATAGATTTGGGTAGCTGACATCAGTAACTAGGGACTTTACCCTTATCTTTGCAAATCTCATAATTATATTTTAGTTTAAAACTGGCAGAACTCTAATTTTGATCCCAAAATCTGGTATAGTGTCTATATCAAATTCTAATTAAAAATACTAAATTCTAGAGGAAAGTGTTAGCCATCAATCAAAAAGAAACATTTCCTGGCAGTTTGATTCAGAGTTCATTTGCATTCACTTGGCTTCCATCATATAAAATTAAATGATGTATTCTTTACTTCCCTTTCTATTATAGTAAATTTTTCTATGAGGTGCACCATCAGGACCACATGGGACATACAGAGGAGAAAAAGATATATTCTAAGAGTGCATATAATTTAAGTTCTTAAGGGGAAAGCCAACAAGAATTTCTTGACATTCTGGCATTTCTAAGAATGCAATATTGGATAGACTTGAACTGATTTCTGAAATAAAAGATGAGAAAACCAATGGTTCAAGGAGGAGAGTAGTAAGTAATTGCTGAAAGGACCTTGTTACTGTCTACTTCAACTAATAGATTGCCAAGCAGGCATTTCTTAACCTGGTCCATTTATACTCAGATGGCTGCTGGAAAGTATCTGATGGCTAGGAATGATGCCTCTATTTGGGAGAAAAATACACCTCTATAATGAATATTCAGTATAGGAACATAAGAGAACTTGAGATATTTTCTAGTTTCCCCTTGGTTCAGTCCCAGAATTTATGGCTCTGTGATTCAGTGGTTGTAGGCTGCAATGTTCCAGTGCCCAGATGGAAGCAGAATCCCTTTTCTGCTCAAGTTAGAAGAAAAAGATAATCAAAAAAGCAATCAGCCAACACACACGTACGTGCTGCAAGGCACTTTGCTAGATACTTTGAGCTCTACCACAGAATCATAAGGCATGTCACAGGTCCTAAGGATCCTATACTTTTAGGAAGTCAAAGCACATGTAGGAGTCCCTTAATTTCTGTACTGAATGATATTAACTCTAAATGCACCAGGGTTGGGCTTCCCTGGTGGCGCAGTGGTTGAGAGTCTGCCTGCCGATGCAGGGGACACGGGTTCGTACCCTGGTCCGGGAAGATCCCACATGCCGCAGAGCGGCTGGGCCCGTGAGCCATGGCCGCCTGTGCTCCGCAACGGGAGAGGCCACAACAGTGAGAGGCCCGCGTACCGCAAAAAAAAATAAAAATAAAAAAAAAATAAATGCACCAGGGCACATTTAGGTATTTGACTTACTTGATTTCTTAACAGCATTTGAAAGTCTTAATTCTTCTGTTCTGTGGAATGCCTGAATGTATGTTTTTGGTTGTTTCCACATTTTTGTTTTTGTTTTAGGCAACCTGTACAAAATTCTCCACTCACACAGCTTCTGTTTCTTTCCCAAACTCTTTCCTCGACATGAATGTCTTCCACACTCCAGAATCTATTATCCTTCTGTCCCTGGATCTCTCCATGTGAACGTCATATGGACTTGAATTCATCATTTCTCACATGGAAATCATGATCTTCTGCATAAGCCCACTCCCTGTCCAGTAGTTGATATCTCGGCAAACATTATGAACATTCACTCATTTTCCCAGTTGAAAATGCAGTCATTATCCCTGAGTCCTTATCCCATCCTTCAGAAATCCTGGCAACCAGTATGTTGTCTGAATTCTCTATCTTCCTTTCAGATCCTTGGTGTCCAAGTCATCTTTCCTTGCTTAAATTAATGGAAATGCCATCTAACTAGCCCCTTAATGGCTTTTCTACAAAGCAATTTTGAGCCATTTTTCTAAAACAAATATTTGATAAATTCACTCTCCCACTTAAATTCATTCAATGACAATAAGCCTTTCAGAATAAAATGATCTATATCATGACTTGCATAGTTATCTATGATGTGTGCTCTTCATCTTTTCTTACCTCTCACTCTAAAATTAAAATACAGTAACATACTTTGAATTCTCCATGCTCTTGCCTAACACAGCCTTTGCATAAAACTATTCCATCTCCTTATATCTCTTTCCTCCTATTCTCTCTTCCATGTGACGAATTCCCATTCATCATTTTTGCACGTGTTTGTTTGTGACTATTTCCTGGAAAAAGCCTTCTCCAGCCAGAGATTGGCTTCTATGTCCATCCTAAGTGTTCCCAGGGTAACCTGTTCTTACCTACTGTAGTACTTTAATAAGTACACAGGATGGGTTACATAATTTGCCAGGGCCCAGTACAAAATGAAAATGAGAGGCCCCTTGTTCAAGTTAAGAATTTCAAGAAGGTGAGAACAGAGCACTTAACCAAGTAAAGAGCTCTTCTAAGTATAGGGTAGTTTGTGACTGCACAGGTCATACGTTTATAACATACCCTGAGAGTACACTTCATTGTCATTTACATGTCTCTAGTGCTCACTAAATCTTAAGCTCCTGGAAAGCAGAGTCAGGGACCTTATCCTACTCCCCATTATTTCTTTAGCAATTAGCATTTTCCTTGTCCATAATAGCTGATCCAAAGATATCTGTTGATTCAATCTTCCATTCTGAGAAAGTCTCAATGTGGGCATCAGTCTTCTGCTAATACCTGTACAATGAGAGGACTAGGCCAGATGCTGTCATTGGGCACCTCCAGGGCTAGGATTAATGTTAAGCTTCTTTTAATGCATAACCACTCCCAAGGTCATTCAGGACAGTAGCTAAGGGCATGCTTTATAAAATCTGATATTATTTTTAATAATAGCAATGACTAATAATATATATTATATATACAATTTATATGACAAATATATGTAATTATAATTTATATATCATATAAATTTACATAAATATAAATACAAATCATTATTGTAATCCTTCCTAGTCTTTCAGTGGAACATAGGTTTCACTATGCTGCCCAGGGAGCTTCAATAGTTAAGTACTGCAGTACTTTTGTGGATTGTATGTAAACATTCAAGGAGCACTAGATTTAGACTTATATAGACAATTTGTTTCTGTCATATTTTGGCCATTTGTGTCCCTTCCCTAATTTATTCGTTAACCTAAATAACCTAATCCTAAAGGATCAATGTTCCAATATCATTTATATCAATGTCCTCTCCTAAGTCCACCTGGGATTTTAGATTCACTCTGCCTTCCTCACATTTTCTTGTGCTGCCCCGAAAACCTGTCCACACTGCAGTTTGTCAGAAAAAGGAGGATTATCCAAATGTTGAATGGAGTACAAGGTTGTGAAATGTAAATTTCAAAGCAGCCCAAGTACCCATTTCTCTCTCAGCCTCTGAGCTTTAGTTTCTTCATCTGTAGTGATATAGTGGGATTCTACAGCTTCCATGGTTCTTGTGAGCTTTATCATTCCATCACCTGCTTCTCAGACTCGAAAAGGCAGGACCTTGCGGGGGATTCACGTTAAGTGGAAAGAAAGGAGGGAGGACACTGAACAAGGTCTGGCCGAGATAAGCACCCTGCACGCAGGGGACTAAGGATGAGCCTGTCCTGCTAACCCAGCCATGTTGCAGCATCACATGTGGAGGGCTTAATGTGGCAAAAGCCCTGTTTCAAGAGCTTCTGGCGTGTAGGTCATGTACACATCACAGCAATCTTACTCTCATCCTCATCTTACAGGTTTGGGAAGTGAAATTGCCTGGCTAGTTAGTGACAGGTTTAGAATCTGAAATCATTCAGTGTGACCTCCTGCTTTCCTAGGTCTACACGATTACGAAATCCCTAAAACTACATACTGAAGAATGTGGACTCATTACCACTGGATTGTTCCTGAAAAAACAAAAAACACAACATCTCATTCTTCTCTTTTAGACAACTTTAGGGAAACAAGTGGTGCTCTTTAGAAACTACAATGAGCATAAACATGTAATTCTTACAAAATTCAAAGAGGAAAGGAGATATTAAATGGCAATGGATGAGAAGAGCATCTTGTTACTTCTTTTCTGGGCCTTCTATTCCTGCACATGATTACATCCCATCTCTACCTTTTATTTTTCTTGCTGAATAATTTTTCACAGACCTTGTTCTGCACACTTATTACCTCTGATATTCCTTTTGATGGTTCTTTAAAAAAAAAAAATGCCTTATGTCTCTCTTTCAGCAGATTGAATAAAATAACATTACTCCTAAATCCTGTATTCTATAACACTTTATAAGAAACAATGTTTGGCTATTTAATGCCAGGATTGCCACATTGTGGAATGACTGTCCACAGTGAACTGTGGACTCTTCACAGCTGGGTTTGTACCACGCAAACTGTCTCGTTTTTGTGTAGTTTATTTTCTCCCATACAATATTAGTATGCAATACTACCCCTATTGCATATAATTCCTTACAACTGTTCTATTCCCCATTTAACCTAACTTAGGTTAAGATCTGTTCTAGTCATTTGAGGAAGTGCATAATAAACAAGGTAATTTGTCATTTTTCTGATGCCTCTGGGTAAATTTATTGTACTTTTCAAGAGACATGAAAAAGACAAGCTTTATTCTGCCTTCTTGAAAACTGCCCAGTAGTCCAACATAAAAATATGCCTGGTCTGCCAAAAGGATCACTGCAACACTATCTAGCGATGATGATGATGATGTCTTCAGGTGCAATTATAAAATCTTTGTGCATTAACTTAGTCTTCACAACAGATTTATTAAGTAGGCATTGTTAGCTTCACTTTGAAGATGAAGAAATTAAGTCTTAGAGGTTATAATTTGGCATTATCATGCTCTTGATGTGTGCAGCTGTGATTTGAACCAGGTCTGCCTGACTTCATCCAGATATTGTAATTATAAAAGCAGCTAGATTAGACAATGACCACCTCCCAGATCATCCTACCAAAACACATATATCCACTTAATAACTGTAATGCCACTGCAATGTTAAAAAATATAAATATTGAAGTTCAAAATAACATCATATACAAAGGCCCATGGTCAAGGTCTGTTGAAAACACTGTAAAACTTGTTGATCCAATGTTACAGTGATTCAGTTACTGTCAAAATCTAGAGAAAAAAACTAGATATGTCCTTTATATTCTGTCATTTATTTTGCACTATAGAGTAACTTTGTTTATAAATAAAAATTCTGTTTATGGATTGAAACAAGAGTGGTTAGACTTCCTTGAACTACCTGTATTTCCACCTTCTGAGAAAAAAAATCTTACTTAAATCTAAACCTTGTTCTTTATAAACCTATTCTTCACAAATGCCATTTGAGATATATACATATATTTATATATATATTTTAATCAGAGAACCCAACTCAATGTCGACTTGCATATGTGTTCTAGATAAAACATCAATTTTTTCCTCTCTTTGAAAAATTTTAACCGACTCAGGACAACCCTGAAAAAAAGACAAATTGCTACTAAAAAGTAGGTTTCGAGTAAGAAGTGCAACATTGTCAAACTAAATGCAGAATCAAATACAGGGTACATATTTTGATATGTAAAATATAAATGCATAAAGTAATTATAGGAAAGAATTGCATGAAATCAAACAGTCATGATATAAAAAGAAACTGAGTTACTTTTAATTATTATTGGATAAAAGAAAGAATTCTGCAACCATAAACAAAATATACCTTGTGTTCCTGTATAATGTATAATGTTTTAATTAAGATTTTCATCTCCACATTAATTCTGGTTCAGCATTTTGGGTACTTTAAATTATTATATTAATGGAAGGGGGCAGATAAAGACTCAAAGGAGATCTGAACACCAGAAGCTTCATGAAAAAAATATATATCTGTACATATTCGTGCTTCAACCTTCCATTCTGAAATTTTAGGAGCAAGACAATTAAAATATAATTCATCAAGTTTCCCCCCACCATTTCTCAGCAGACAAACTGGATGAATCACTACAATGATTAAGCAGCTGAAGAGATTCAATTATGAGGGAAGCTTAAGAACTAAATATGTATAATATGGCTTAGAGACAACTGAGAAGAGTTATGGGTAAATATTGTCACATTTTAAGGATATCTTCAAAGATGGAAAACAATGGTTTACCATGTGGTAAAAAGCAATAGGAATTAAAGGAAACATTCAGACATAAAAAATAGTAATTTTATGATAATGTTTTATATATTGTAGGACTAATCTTAGAAAAAATAAAAGGGATTAAAGAGATTAATACAGCATTCTGGCTTGCATCAAGTTTTCTTAATATCAAAGGCAGTCATTTTTGTAAGTAATTATATAATTTTCTTTTCTTTTTGGTAATCAGACATGTTTGTTATATATATCATTTTTTCCATTTTTGTCTGTCATATTAAAATATTTAACATGGCATTCTTTCAAAATCAGTAATTTATAGTTGATAAAAACTCAGCCATCTCTTTTCTACTTTATTTTAGTGATCCAAAAATAAACACAGTAATCAGCATACCAGTTGTCACCCCTCCTACTTTAGCTTAAAAATGAATGTGTATTAGCTGAACTATTGGCTAATTGTTTGTAAACTAAGGATCATAAAACACAGTGAGTCTCTGAAACAGTTCAGTACAGCATTCCTCTCTCACAGGTACAGGGTTGCTGTTAGGTTCAACCTCATTTACTCTCTTTTAATGTTGTGGAAAGAGGTGGTAAATACAACATTTGTTACTTTCATATTACATTTGAAATGTATGTAGAGATTAGGATTTAGTCCAGGAAAAAAAAAAATGTTTTCCAAAAAAGATAGCAAAACTGGTAACGTAATAATATGAGGCTTGTACCTGGTTACTTCCTAAATCCCTTAAGCCTTATTGGTTATGTTGCACATATACATTACTCAGGCTATGTCAGTTTGTTCTGGCCACCTGAATATCAAACACACTTTAAAAAATCCAGAGTCAAGAGACTACAGAAGTATGGATTTTCCTCTACAAAAAATGATTAGCACCATTTACATAAAACTGGCTACAAGTGGCATTCAAAACCAGTAGAAGATTAAATGGCAAAAAGCATACTATATCAGAAAGTTAAATATGGTGCCCTTAACTGTTATATACTATAATATGATGATTATTATGGTGCTAATGACTAGTTTTTTACTTATGGTGCTTCTACCCTTGTCAAGTTTATCCACTATCTTACATTCCTAAGCTGTATGGTCCCAAATATGGTGAGAAGATAGCATAGTATTACACAGAATGGCTACTAATTTGTCTCAGAAGAATAGGTGCTGCTTCTCTGGAGAAATCCTTTAAGGTCAGTGGCTTCATGAAAACCTTCTTACTTTGTGCCTACATTTTCAAGCACATTCAGACTTTTGGTGGGGGGCAGTGCCATTTCTTATTCACTTAAGGAGTGCCTCCCTGGGGTTTAGAACTCCCATAGAGGGGGCAGGGAGTGGGGAGGGGACAATGGTGAGCAAGACAAATGAGGATGCGCTGTCACACATCATCCTGCCTATCAGGGAGTCCAGACAATTAAACAAAGGATAATAGTAAGGAATCGTGAGTGCTCCACAGAGTGCTGGGAAAACCTAGAGCTAGTTGGTCTAATGAATCCAAAGATCAAGGAAAGCCTTTCTGAGAAAATGGTGAGGAAGCAGAAACCAAAATGGCTCAGTGGATCTCCAAGTAAGACCCAGGTATAAAATCAGTTAGAGCACTTAAAAAAAAAAAAAAAAAAAAAAAAAAAGAGGTGTTGAATTTATTTGTTTTTGACAGATTTAACCCGTTAGGTCAACCAAATGGTAAATGGGTTATGAAATACACCTCTCTGAGCTTTCAGTAATAGCAAAAAGATTTCCATACTCTACAGAACCCCTTCTTTTTCTTTGATTATTTGAGCCGATACATATTATAATCAGACATTCAATAGCAACCACAAAATGTCTGTGCCCAGGTTAGGAAAAATTCAAGGAAGAAAAAAAATATTACTCACGGGAGCTTAGGGTACTAACTTAGATCAGCAAGTCTCAATAGTTGGGTGCATGATATTCTCTAAAGTGCTTAATAAGATTTTAGGTTTCTGCCCTTGCACAACTTCTACTGAAACTCTGACTCAGGAGATCTGGGGCAGGGCTCAAAACTTTGCCCTTTTAACCAGGGCCCGGGTTTATTTTGATGCAGGTGTTCCAAATTCACACCTTGAGAAACACTAAATTAAAGGATGTGCTAAATACAGAGGTAGCAGGTCTTGTTGGGGATAGCAGAGATAATTTACTCTCTGGTTTTGCCCTCTCCATCAACGTCCTATTCAAGCCACAGGGATTGTGAAGAGGTTTCTCTGTGCGTATGTTAAACCCTATCCATAGGTAAGAAGAGAGAAAGAAGAGAAAGAAGAGTACTTCCCAAGCCTGGATACACAGTGCAACCACCTGGGACGTTTAAAAGTATACTGACACTCAGGCTCAGTCCCTCTAGACTTTGACTGGGCAATCCCTAGCAGTATTTTAAGTTTCCCCGGAGATTCTAATATGCATGGTGGTTGGGGTGGCGGGGGATGGGGGGAGGTGGAGTTACAAGCAAAAGGAAAGTTGTTTAGTATTCATAGTATTCACTGTTACAGGTCCTTTGCTAGAAGCTTTCATATCTATGTATCCATATATAGACTACATCTATAAACACATATCTATGTATATATCTAAATAGACATATATTTTAATATTCATGTAGTTTATAAATATTGATAGTAAGCCTAAAGATTGATCACTCAATGACC
This sequence comes from Physeter macrocephalus, assembly GCF_002837175.3. Lineage (NCBI taxonomy): Eukaryota > Metazoa > Chordata > Mammalia > Artiodactyla > Physeteridae > Physeter > Physeter macrocephalus. The sequence continues at coordinate 48,963,846 of NC_041215.1, forward strand.
TAAAGGGAGAGTCAGGATTACAATTTTGAGCTGCTTAATTCAATGCCTATGATTATTTTTGGATTTTGTTTTTATCCCCAATACAAATTGTGGGGTTTTTTTTTTTTAATATATTTAACCTGTAATCTGCTACCACCCTAGATCACCTGTCCAATACTAAAATATGTTTTGCATGGTGGCATGGCCTTCCAGTCAAAAGTTCTATTTTGGAGGTGTTATATAATTTTCTGTTGCACAGTGCTTGGCATGTATTCAATAATATCAGGTTTTAAAATAGCCTTTCTAGTAGTGTTTTCACAAGCATATGGATATGTTGTATCTTGAACTCTGTTACATTCTAAAAATATGACAAGTAGAAAAATTAGTAGATTTTACTAGACATGGTAAAACTGAAGCAAAAATGGCATTATTAGGTGGGGCAAATGAGGTATATTCTTAGTCTCCAGAACACATTCCTTTGAAGTCGGCTAGTTTATTGTATGTTAAGAAAGTTAAGAAAGAGAGTAAACAAAAGAACATACTAATGTGGAACTGTACCGTTGAAGCTAAATGTGAGGTTCAGTCTGAAGAATTAAAGAATTAAAGTTATTGCTTTAAATATAAACACATTCTTCTTGCAATCCGAAGGTAAACTCCTCCTGTCCATTCAGCTTTTGATAATACAGCTTGCTAAAGAAAACTTAGGTAAAATAGTAGTGTAGTTATTAATTTTCTGTTGACATTAAATAAAAAAAACCTCGTAAGATACCATTATCTTCAACATTATTGCAACTTTCTTCTCAGACTCTTTGCAAAGGCTGGCTTTTGTCTGTGGCCTGTCTCGGCTAATAGACTCTAACCTCACGAGTGCAGATACCTATTTTATTCACTTCCATATCCCCAGTGCCTAAGCAGCACTTATCACAGAATGTATGCTCCACAAACATTTATCAAAAGAATAAAGGAAAACACACAAGAATGCCTTATCCTTGATGTTCAAATTAGTTTCTTTTTTTCTAAAATTGCAACCTCAAATGGCCTAAAAGAATAATATATTGAGCTAAATATTCTTTGGAAACATTTTAATTTTTACATTTAATCTATAATATTATGTGCATATATATAATAAAATTACACCATAACTGGAACTAGTTTTCTATGTCAAATCCCCTTACATAATTTAAGTGTAGTAATAAACTTTAGGACATTTGACTTTCATAAACATTTTAAGGGACATATTAGATAATAAGAAAGGGCAGCCCCATTCCTGGGGTCCTACAAGAAAGCTGGTAAAAAATCTCTCTGGAAATACCGGCAATACACTTCATGATCAATGTGTCATGAGTTCTGTGATCTAGAAGACTATTAAGACAGATTCCTGAGTTACTAACATGTGCATATGTGTACTTACAGAACACTCAAAAGGGTTCTGACCAGAAAATAAGATTAATTGATAGAGGGAGCCTGCATCCTTTAAGGAGAACCTGTGCTTGATGCCAAGAAGAACTGGAATTTTCTCAGGGAATTATGGGTTCAATTTGAGCTGAGTAGAAAAGAAAAAAATAAAAACTGCTGACAAGATACCTGAGATGCATTTGCAAAGTCTGCTCCCCACCTCTTACTGCTTCAAATCTCCTGACTTCCCCACTTCTATTAATAGCATCAGTAACTAAGTGTGAGATTTTGATGTGCTATCAGACGCTTTTCTCCCCAAGTTTCCTAGAATCGAACACTCTTCTTTGTTTCCCAATTGACATCTGAATTTACTGCCTGATTCACACCTGACCTGTACTTCTGCATCCTTGTTGGTCACCCAGCCAGATGCAGTACATCATTCTGGCCTTGGCAGAAGTTAATCTGATCGCATCCTACCTTTATAAACTTGCAATGTTTTCCATCCTCCACAGGAAAATACCCAAATTCCTTAGCATATCTCACTACATTCTGCCACATCCAGTGTTCTAATTATACTTAGCTGCTCACCATGTCCTAAACACATCAGGCACTTTCCACCCACTCTACCTTTAAGCACGTTGCACACACTGCTCCTGGAGTGCTTCACCTCTCTCAATATGATGGACTCATAGGCCACTCCACACACGACCCCTTCTAGGAAGCCATTCTAGATTCACAATACAAAATAATTCATTCCATTGCTTGACTCAGTGTCTGAGTTCACATCTTGACTTTATCGCCTACAACCTAGACATCCTGATGAAAGTACTTAAACTCTCAGTTCCTCCAGAACCTGCCTCATAGAATGGTGAGAATTATAGGAGCTAATATAAGGAAATTACTTAGAGCAGTGCCTGGAAGGTAGGTATTTGATAAAGGATATATTATTTTCAAAAACATTCTATAGCCTTTTTCATTTTATACAGCTCTACAATTTTCATCCATGCTAGGTTATAAACCAACACAGGAAAAGACAGTGTTTTATTCTTACGTCTAATACCCCAAACAGTATCCAACGTAATTCAATTTTTGACATTCATTTAATGACTATTATCCATATAATTTGGTGCTACCCCTGGATTTATAAAGAGATAAATGTAATTGTCTCAATCCTCAAGCAGTTTATAATGTATTTTGGGAAATTAACTATACAGAGAACATTGGGAACTATGCTAATTGTTTTCAAAACCAAATGGCAAATGAGTTCTATAGACCAAAGACAACATGAGGTGTCAAGGCAGGAACAATTCCTGAAAAGAGAAGGAACTAGGAAACATTCTTGAAAAAGGAGAACTTGGAAGCAGTAGTAAAATGATGGTATATAGGGATGATCATGGTAAGATCAGCAGGGTTTATGCAGAAGGATTTTGTAGGATCTTACTAAAAATCAGTGGTTGCAAACTACACCATTTACAGGCAGGTAAAGTAGATAAATGAAGCAGATCAGGTCTAAGGCAATAAGAAAGTGGGGGTCTGGGCAAACTTTGAGTAAAGGAGGCAGCCATCCCCCAGCTGTGATAAAACTACTGTCCCACAGGGATGGGTAGCAATGTTGCTAGAACATGTGCTTAAAAATGAGATCTCTTCTAATTTTTAAATAGGACTATTTTCAACATTTTAAAACACTGTAGATCAAATAAATTATGCTTGCCAAAGATTGTTGTCTCTGGCTGCCAATTTCTAACTTCTGGAAAAGTTTGAAGTGGCCATGCATAGGTCTAAGTGCCAGGTGAGACATTTATAATTCATACGTTAGTAAGGAGCCATCGAAGATTTTTGAACAAAAGTGTTACATGCTCAGGAATATTTTACACAGATTGTTCCAGAATATTGTTTGTAAGATGGATTATTGAAAACAAAAGAATTGAGGAGCAAAATGTACAGTTTAGAAATTATCTTAATCCAGGTTGAACTATTAAGGCCCCAACTAAGGTGTTAGTTGTGAGACTGTAAAGGGAGTGATCGAAGGTTCAAAGCAAACCACTTGAGCCCCTCTCTAATTTTAGTTGATTCAAATGAGTTTTTTGTCTACCCAAGTTGTGCTAATTGCTCTCATTTCTCTTATTTCTCCTTTAATCAAGAGATTTACATAAGTGGGCTCATTAAAGGAAAGCCACGTCTCACCAAATGAACCTTGCCATTTTGTGTAATAATTAGCACAAAAGGAAAGGTTAATCTGATTATACATAATAGGATAAACAGAGCATTTTCGACATCTGTGCTAAGTAGTCCTATTTCTTATATGTCCTCAAACAAGTAAGTACAATCATATATGATTTTCAGGAAAAGTCATCTTGGCACTTAGGCTTTTGAAAATTATAAACAGCATAAATAAGCAGCTATCATTTCCAACCTAAGGACAAAATATCACATTGTAAAATGTATGAGATGTTACAAGGGACCTCTTGGCTGAAGATTTTGCATGCTGTTACAAAGACATCCAGGAAAGACAAATCCGTGCTTCCTGTTCAGTGATAAAGCATAATTACCTGGCTTTTCCTCTCCAGGGTGTTACATTAAAAAGCAATGGTTAATCTATGGCTCATGGTAGTCTGTTTTTATGTATTAATAACACAATGATTATGGGTAATTCTTTCTTATGAAATTAAAAGCTTTCACAGAACATCAGTCAACTCAGCAACGATTACTGAGTGCATTACTCCCAATACAGAGAGAAAACCATTACAGACCTGTGCCAAGCCATTTCAGATTGTTGGCTCATTTTCTGAGTTTTAGAGGGATATTATTTTTAATTTTAGAGTCCTTTCATTCAACTCTCACACACCAATCCCTGTCTTGAGCTTTCTGAAATGAATCCTGCAGGCAGCAAAATGAACTAGTCATTTCATCCCTAATCATGCACTGGTTTTAGCACTTTCCCACAATGGTATTGTTGAGGATGAATATGAAGGAAACCCAGGTGTGAGGGAAGGGGATTATGTGGGCCTAACTGGCCTTGCTCATTTGCAAATGAGCTGCTTTTGTTGGTTTCAGGTAGTAAATTCAATCTCCCCAGAGTATTCTTCCTCAACTATCCTCATATACTCTCATGCAAGAAAATCTGTCATTACAAAGGATGCCTGAAGTTGCCACCCCCAGCCCTACCATTGTTAACATTTCCTCCTCCATATGTTGCTGATTACTCCATACCTTCCAGGTCCCTGGTAATTCTGATGAGTCTTTACATCTAGCTTAATGGCAGAAACTCAGGCTCATTTTTTTTTTTTTTAAAGCCAAGTAAGTAGTCCATTTTAATGAGAAAAATGAAAAATGGTGAACTCAAAGGATTGTTAAGTCGTATAATGTTCTTGGTGAATGACTTACTTGCATTAATGCTTAGATCAGGAATATTTTTCAAAGTACATGTAATGTCATGATGTGTTGGGATTTTATTCCATTGCATTTTTGTTCCGTTTCATTTACTGACCTTTCTCTTATTCAAAATGATATCAATAGCTCAGGGAGATCAGCTCGGTGCTTTGTGACCACCTAGAGGGGTGGGATAGGGAGGGTGGGAGGGAGATGCAAGAGGGAGGAGCTATGGGGATATATATGTATGTATAGCTGATTCACTTTGTTATAAAGCAGAAACTAACACCATTGTAAAGCAATTATACTCCAATAAAGATATTACTTAAAAAATGATCAGTTAAAAAGCTTTATTAACCAGAAGTTCTAAACTTATGTAAGGGTGGTTAAAAAAAACAACTTGAAATACTGCACGTTTGAAGTGCCCTATGAATCAAAGAAGTATGTATACTTTTATCAACATAACACATAAAACCCTCCAGGTTCTTGAATTTGAAATTTAGCCTTAAACTTTTCATAAGGCCCTTGGAGAATCATCTAAGTTCAATTGCTTCTTGGTCCCAACTGCTATCAGTTGCATTCCACCTCTTCATCTCCAAGCATTATGTAACATGCATAATGCATACTGAGTCCACACTTTATCTCCCTTGTTAAAAATCAGCTTAGGGGCTTCCCTGGTGCCGCAGTGGTTGCGCGTCCGCCTGCCGATGCAGGGGAACCGGGTTCGCGCCCCGGTATGGGAGGATCCCACATGCCGCGGAGCGGCTGGGCCCGTGAGCCATGGCCGCTGGGCCTGCGCGTCTGGAGCCTGTGCTCCGCAACGGGAGAGACCACAGCAGAGGAAGGCCCGCATACCACAAAAAAAAAAAAAAAAAAAAAAAAAAAAAATCAGTTTAGCAGTCATCCCACACTAGATGCCTGAAAGCGTTTAATTGATACTTACTTTCTTCCTGATATCAGTGGTGCCCTGGCAGTAGTCTCTTCTCACTACATGCTCTTCTCTCATAGCCACTCAAGGATCTACTCATATCTTGCCATGTCATCAACCGTTAGCTGGTCTAATGGCCTATATCTCCAGTTCAGGCTGCTCATACAAATTCCAAATTCCTATTTTCAGTTTCCTATTGAACATGATCATTTAGTGCCTACCTGATGACTGGAACTCAAAGGACATAGAATTGAGCCCCTTATACCTTCTCACCTTAAAGCTGTATTGTGCAGAGTACTGATTACACAATAGAATACATTTATTTACCGTAACACCTGCTCTTTGGGAGTTTACTATGTGCCAAGTACTGATCTAAACTTCAAACATATACTACCTCATTTAATCCTTATAACTACATATGAGAAAATACACTAAAAACCTCATTTTATAGGGACATTTGAAGCATAAATATTAATGTCCTTAAAGCCATGTAACCGGCAGATGGTGTGCCAGTATTTAAACCCACTGTATTTAAACACATTAACATCCTATCTGTAATCAGGAAAATCTAGGTTTGGACCCTAATTTTTGCTATTAATGGGTGACTTTGACCTTATCTCCTTGAATTTCAGTTTCTTCATCTTTAGATTGGATAAGCATATTTCCTCACAGGTTTTTTGTGAAGAAACCCCTTTATATAGGGTGACCAACCCTTCCCAGTTTACCCAAGACTTTCCCAGTTTTAGCAGTGAAAGTCCCCCATCTCAAGAACTTCAAGTCCTGGACAAATCTGAAATTAGGCCACCCTACCTTTACATACAGGTAGTGCTTAATTAATTGGTTTTCCTACTCAAATCCATTTTACTAACACAGTGTGTTAATTTTACTTCTGTAAAAGTTCTTCCACCAATTCACTTCATTCCCACAGTTACTCCTTTAGAAAGAAAAACTCAAAAACCTTACCTACCATTTAGTCAGTGCTAACTGTGTGCCAGGCACTATTCACTAACTCAGATGTTGTCTTTGTTTCACATGAGACAGGAAGGTTTAAAGAACTGAAGCGTCTCTTCCAAGGCTACACATCTACTAAGTGGAAAAGCAGGGACTGAAATGCATTTCTATTTGACTCCAAACAGACTCCATGCTTTTAAACATTCCTCCATATTTACAATTCTGTTGAGCTAATCTTGTCATGTCTATTCTTAAGACATTTATTGGCTACCTAAACAATATAGCATGGAATTTGAGGCCCCAACCTACATTTCCAGCTTCATTTTTCTTTTAGTAGTAATGGATTCAACTTCACCATTCAATAAAAACCTGTTTTTTCTTTAAGGTAAACAGAACATGACCAAGTATATATCCAGAAACACTCATGCTGAACTTTAGGAAAACTTGCATGAATAAAGTCCAGAACCTTTAGAATCACTCTCAAGACCATTCAGACTATCACACTTAACTACAATGCAATCTTTTTTAGTGTATTGTATCTTTCATTCTTAATAGAATACTTATTTTACCCCAATACTGATGAATAAATTAGGACAATTTCAAGTCTTTGCCCAGGCTATGCTTCTGGATTGGATTGCCTGCTCTACCCCTTTAAAATGTTCACATCCTTCAAGAAAGCAGATGACAGGACACAGGAGAGAGACTGCTTCTCATTCATCTTTCTATTTCAGTGCCTTGCACCATGCAAGGTGTATAGTAAACACTCAGTAAACATTTCTTGAGTTCAATTAAATGAATTCTCTATAGTTAATAATCAGTGACAGCACTGGACTAAATCTTACAACTCTTAATTCCTAGAGTGGCGAGTTTCCCATTATACTAGCTTGCTTCCAAGTCCTCTGGCAGAATGGAAAAAATCAGTTAAGTTCTCCATGTCAATTTCTTACTGAAAATCATCATCCCTGGAGTTTCTTTGTGGAAAAAATGCATTTAAACACAGAAAGCAATGATATCTTAACTCATAATTATAATTTTTCAGTTCTTTGATATTGCTTACTTATTTCTTGTTGGGCCAAGAAAAATATGAATTATGTCAAATTCCCATGACCACAAAAAATTAAGGAATATAAACTTTTAATCACCTTTAAATCCATTATATCTATAAATTATAATATGTAATTTCAATCACTGCTTAAATACTTATAATATTGGATTCTATTCTATTGTCCTATTGATAATTTCTAAACACCATATGAGGCAATAAAATCCTTTACTACCAAACTTTTTAGTAGCTAAGTTATATGCTGTGTAGATTTAATTTCAGTTTTTTTTTCTTTTCCTATCTTTTTATTAACAGACGGTCAAATTACCAAAATACAGGCAACAAAAGAAATACAGCGGCCAAGTAAATATGGATAAGCCAGAAATTAAAGGTCTCTGAATACATACCAGCATTAGGAAAATAAGTGCATTCTAAATGCATTCAGGTTAATGAAGATATTTATACAGACTTCTGGAATTGGTGACAGTTTGGATTACTGCTCACTACCTCTTATATATCACTATCACTGGACTTTGTCCAGGCTAAATCCTACAGTGACAGTGAGAAAGACAAAGGTCAAGACCTGCCAAGGATCTCGCCTTTCTACTCCTCATCCTGAACACTCAATGACTAAGCACAAAAGGTCTTACCGTTCCTTCTCAGCATCCTCAACTGAGCCATCAAAATCCATTCGTAGAAAGAATCTGATACCAATTAACCATACTGTGTTATGAATTTATATTATATTATCATCCCCGAGAATATTTGGTCCTTGAGTTCCACCTCTAATATTAGAAGTACGCTGTTTAAGGCATTTGGGGCATCAGAGAAAATTTGTGTCAAGTTTCTACAGGCACTCCTGCAATTACTTCACACACGGGGCTATGGAAAGCTAGTTGTGTCAACGCTGCTGTTGAAAATATAGGTTCTTCATGTCCTTTGGTCAAGAAATATTTATTCAGTGTCTGCCATGTGTCAAGCACTTCATTATAGACTGTAGAGACAGAAATGAATCAAGTGTGCAATCTAGTTAGGGTGACAAACATGGCAACGCATGATCATTATGCAATGTACGAAATGCTGTAAAAGAGGCAGGTGCAAAATGCCCCACAAGTACAGGAGACAACCTGACTGATTCACTCAACCACAGGTAGTTATTAAGATCCAACAAAGTGATAAGCATTATTCTAGGTGCTAAATTTGTACACAAAATTTTTAAATTAAAAAATGAAAATATTCCAACACTTGGCAGACAATTTTTTTCTACATTTGCAGTAATCTTTGTGTTGCTTCAATCAGCAGTTTTGAAATATTGAAGAAAAATGCCGTCTAATTGCCATGTTAGTTTAGGCACCTCTCAGAACTCCAATGTTAAGAAAATGGGAAGGTAAAAGAAGAAAAAGCCAGGCGTATCTTATTTTTTGACGTTTTTGCTGATGTTTCCCAGAATAAACCACCATCCCCACCCAAAATGTTTATGTAAAATATATATATATATATAAAGGCTCTAGTTTCTGGAATGCCTTGTTTTATCGATGATATCATAGGATCAGCAATACAACACATCTCTCTTCAGGATGCCAGAAAGAATTCCTTCTCACAGGCTGCTTTTAACAGGAATCAAATAACTAGCAGTAGGTGTTAGCTTCTGCCTTCACAAGTAGCAGGACGTGAGGGCAGGGTGGGAGCTGATAGATTCACGCATGGCTGATATAAGCACACAAATGTATACATTTTTAAAAAAAACTTTGAAAATAATTGAAGATGCAATTTCTGGACTACTTTTCTGAGATTTCAAAGTCCACTGATGTTTTAAATTTTCTAAAGTGCTTCTTTTAATGTCTTATCATAGTCGATAATTTTGTCCCCTGAAAATTCATATGCTGAGGTCCTAACTCCCTACACGTCTGAATCTGACTACTTGGAGACTGAGCCTTTAAATAAGTGATTAAGGTAAAACAAAGTCTCCAAGGTGGATCATAACCCATTTTGACTGGTGTCCTTATAAAAGGAGAAAATTTGAACACATAGACACCAGGGGTGCATGTGCACAAAGACCACGTGAGGACACAGTATGAGACAGTTGTCTATAAGCCAAGGGGAGAGGTCTCAGAAGAAACCAAACGTGCTGACACCTTGATCTTAAGAGTTCAAGCCTCCAAAATTGTGAGAAAATAAATTTCTGTTGTTTAAGCCACGCAGCCTGTGATATTTTGTTAAGGTAGCATTAGCAAGCTAATACGTACATCATTCTATCAACACATAACCTTTAAGAATTGTTAAAAAGTGATCCCTTTTGGATAATGTTCTCCAAAACAGATTGTTCTCAACCCAACTCATCTCAATTATGGTCTGGTTACAAGTTGGCAGAGATACATATTTTTTTTTTTTTTAAGAGATCTCCGGAAAGTACTAATGATTTCTTAAGGTATCTGTTAAAGCCCAAGACTAGAGATTCCTTATTTGATTTAAGGTTTCATTGTTGAAATGTACTGGAATGGAAAAAAGTATTAAGACTTATTAGTAAGTTATTAGTTGTACATCAGGTCATCATACCCTTTCCTGACAGCGGTTTGATGAAACAAGGCCTGAAGGGAAGAAGGAAATCCACACAGCAGTCACGGTATGTTGTAGATGGGGTAAGAGGCCCAAAAGGACAAAAGAAAGAGGTAGGTAAAGGCTAGAAGGTAAATTGTGGCAACCTGACCATTTGCAATAAGACCAGCATTGTTTTTGCATAAATAACATTTCTAAAATTCAAATTGAATACTATTTTTCTCACACTATTATCACAATCCTCTTCAACCTACTGAATGTTTTCCTAGTTTTTTTTTTTAAACTCCTCTCAATATCTTTTTTTTTTAAACGTTCCTCTTCTACATTATCTATTAAATGTAATTAAGGATACGGATGCTGATTTTTGATTGGGAAAACCTCGAATGGACCTGTCAGAAAACTTTAAACATTGTTATTACTCTTACCAAACGTCTTCAGTGGTTACAAAGCAAAGAGCAGCTACCCTATGATCATCACAGTAAACTATAGAATTCCAGTGGGCTTCTGAGCATAGACATATGAAACATTTCAGGATCAGTTTTCTCCTCTCAATTGCAGCATCTATTGTTTTCACCAAAACGGGTTAAAATAATTTAGCTCTAAAACAGCCAGAGAAAGAATCATTATGAACATGCAAAAAGATCTGTATCATAGAGTAAGTGCATATGCTCTCTAGAAATAATTCCCAGTAAAGCTTTATTCAAGTCATAGATTCAGATATAAAAGGAAAAACAAAATACAGTGAAAATATTTCCAGCTCAGGCTTAGACCTACAAATACAGACTACAGAGTAAACAGAATTAATCTGAAAGTCACCTTTGAATACAGCTATGAACAGATCACCAGAAAATTCATTAATTTCAGCTTAGCAAAGCTCAGATTGACTCAATCTAATGATTACTTTCATCTATTCTATATCAGTAAACTTTCATCCATTGTATATCAAACAGTCAAGTTAGAAAATATCATTTTCTCCATTATATTGATTTTTTTTGTCATTAAATTTCTTATACGTTCCAGGAGAAACCTAGAAAAAAATATTTTACCCCATATTTACACCTAGCTAATCTGACTGACTGTCTTTCTGGGAATTATTCTTAACCTTTCATCCCTGGCCTTTAAGAAAATTACCTTGTCAACTACCCAAATTTTACCATCTCTTATTTATTCCTATAATTTCATCTGGACATTAAACTCGATGACAAACTATACTTAAAACATTTTGGTACCCCAAACCCCATGGGTGATGGTCCCTGGAACCACCCAAATATAATGTGCCAACCCAACCACAGCTGATTTGACAAGTAGCATACATCTGAGTCTAGCTACCAAGCACATTCTCGCCAAGGAATACTAGAATAGGAACACGAGATAATAAGTAGCTTAACTAGACCAACAATGAATTCTGCTAGTTAGATTAATTTGGTTAACAAATATGCAGAAGCAGAGAAAACCAGTCTTCAGCGTAAGGTAGATGAAGCTGGTAGAGCGAGAGAGAGGCAGAGAGCAAGGAAGAGTGAGAGAAACACTGAGCAAGAGAAAGTAGCTGCCTTAGTTATTGATAGTTCCCTTGTTCCTGGTTTGGGGCTATCTAGAAACACATCTGTTCTTCTTTGAGTTTCCTGCAATCCCCCTGCAGCTTTAAAATAAAGTTTCCCTTAACATAGATATTAAACTTAGATAATACAAAATCCATAGAAGTTCTTAGTGACATTCACAGGCTCCCCTTCTCTCAGACACTAAAGTCCTACTCACACTGTCCTGATTTCCCCCTTAGATCTTTCCATCCAGACACCCTGGGATATATTGCTCAGTTCCCATTTCCTGTTAAAGCATACTCCCATTCACAATCACATACAGCTTAATGTGACTTCAAACCAACTTCACCTGTCTCAAGGGCATTTACATTCTAACTGTATAATTTGTCTCTTACACACACACAGACACACACACACACACACATGCGCGCGCACATGCACCTGTGGAAACAATGGACTCTAATTAGTCCCTTTGCATTCCGATATAAGCTTGCCTACCCTGCCCACGAGAAGTTAGAACTGCCACATTCACTTGAAAACCAAAAGCATATGGATAGTGTTTATTTTCCATTTATTATAATTAATGTGAACATTAACTTTTCCTATTTGGGAACATTAATTTTAAAATGTGATGCCAATTAGAACTCAGAAAATTTGTAAATAGAAAATTTAAGATTCCTGGGACTCACATAGGTCAATTACTACCCTAAAATAGCATCTTTTTCATTTAATAGAATGTTATTTAAAAATTCCATGGACCAGCTACTATTTGTGATGTACAGTTGTACCAAATAAAGATCATGTTATCTTTAGCACAAAGAACTGGCTGTGTTATCCTGAGCAAACCACCATATTGGCCTCACTTCACATCTCATTACTCTCACTTGTAAAATGGGCATAATTGGTACCTACCTCATTTTATAAAGATTAAATGAGATAATGTATGTAAACATAAGAGTTGCTTGCCAAAAGTGGTGTTAACTATTTTTATTATTACACATGTTCAAGGTATTGTAATACACAAATGCTGTGCATTGTACATATTATCCTAATTCCATTTGGACATATAAAAATAAACCCTATTAACATTTTTTAAAAGATTTTTCCTATTAAATTTTTAAAAGGTCTTTTTAAGCATATAATAAGACATGAAATAATGAGTCCTAGAAAGATGCTGAATCTAATCCAGCTTTGAATTAACTCTGAATCTTCTTGAGGTCCAAAGACTACTTTGCCAAATGGCCAAGTCATTCTTAAATTTGTTTGTATTTTATTTTTAATAAATTTATTTATTTATATTTGGCTGTGTTGCGTCTTTGTTGCTGTGCACGGGCTTTCTCAGCTTGGGTGAGCGGGGGCTACCCTTTGTTGCGGTGCGCAGGCTTCTTGTGGAGCACAAACTCTAGGTGCGTGGGCTTCAGGAGTTGTGGCATGTGGGCTCTGTAGTTGTGGCACATGGGCTCTAGAGCACAGGCTCAGTATTTGCAGCATGGGCTGCAAGTAAGCATGGGCTTACTTGCTCCGCAGCATGTGGGGTCTTCCCTGACCAGGGTTCGAACCCGTGTCTGCTGCATTGGCAGGCGGATTCTTATCCACTGCGCCACCAGGGAAGCCCTGTATTTTAATATACTTTTAATTCAGTGACAAAGCTATTAATGAAATAAACCTATACTTTATCCAAATGAACACTTTCAATACTTTTCCAAAGTGCATTTGAGGAAATGGTAGGGCTAATGTGCAGGCAATGAGTATAATACAGCATAGTAAATGCTATATCGGTTAAACAGCAATGTTAATGCCAGACCAGGTTCAAATTCAATAAAACTCAACTCGTGCAGAAGACCTTTTGTGAGCAGTTATTAAATTCTTTTATTACCCTAGTAAATTGCCAAATGGCTGGAATAAAGCCATCCAAACATTTAAATTTAATTGAATGAGATTTCACAATATAAATATAGAAAAAGAATGTATTTATTTCAAATAAACATTCCTATTCTCATGAAACATTGGGTAAAAATACTTTTAGTCGTATAATTGTTCTTTTAAATTCCTTGAAGATCAAATTACCAATTAATTGATCCTTGTCAGCTGTATGCCATATCTTTTCTCACCTTAGCATCATAAGCTATAGAGATTTTGTGCCCAGACGTATGTTGGTGCCTAGATACTATTCAGTAATGGAGATTTCCTATCTGATTTGCTGGCTTTAACATTGAGCAGTGTTATTTGTCAGTAGAGGGCTACAGCCTATTTCCACGGTCATTCCCTTAACTTCCATTCCTTTCTTCTTTGGTCTGCAAGTGCAACTGTGAATTTATAGAATCACCAAAGATTAGAAGAATACAGGTGGTAAAATTTGGAGTAAAACCTGCTCAACCCACAATGTGAATAACTACACTAAGTATGTAATCTTTGTTTTCGGGATCTAGGTTTAACTCATTATATTTAGATGCACTAAATGAAATGAGAAATTGTTCTCATCAGGCATCTGCTGGATGAATAGATGAATAGATAATGAATGTTACTGCTGATGACCATTAGTACTTACAACACAATATGCTCTCTGAATAAGCAGTGTTACTTCCTTTGTTTCAGTGGTAAACAGTTTAATCCTGAAGTAGCTTGTCTCTCTAGGCAGTTTATTTCTGTTTCGAGTATTTAGGTTTTGTAACTTCATATTAAAAATGTAAAAAGCCTTTTTATTTGCCAATTCCTCCTCTTTTTTGATCTGAATGTACCTATTTAGTTATACTTCTTGTTCTTCAAAGAAACTCCTAAATTTTAGCTTCAGGCTTCAGACAAGTTGCTATAGGCAGAGACTTTTAGAATTCCATGACCTGGTAGGAAGCTGCATTTTGAGCAGCAATCAGAGCTGGGAACAGAGGAAAGTGCAAACTACTTTCAGACAGGCAAATTAGGACAGGGCCCAAATGACCCATAGTGTTAGCAGGAAATGAAAGGCAGTCCTGATTTTCTAAATCAGATTAAAATTGGAAATACGCAATAATGTGATGGGTTCAGATGTATATGGAGAGGATAAGGTATTAGTTGTGTTATTTTTAAAAATTTTTTTGACTTAGGAAAGCAGCTAGAAGCCTCGACAAGCTTGAAGAAATAATTCCAAAATACCTAAGGCATTTTGGTTATAATTTTTGTTTTACACTAATTGTTTTTTCAGGCATTCTTTCACTAACAGAATCCACAAGGTTGGTGATACTGGACTAGCATATGACCCAAGTTAGTTTCTAGGATCACATTCTTTTTGTAACGGTGACCAAAGTGGACAAGTAGATTACTTCAGAGGTATTATTCTTGTTTGACTCACAATCAACATCCAATTTAGCAGTCTCCATAATGTCTCCATTTATAAGAAAGCAGCCTACCTCAGAGCAGTACTGAAGCAAAAACTGGTTCTTGCTTCAAAGACTGTGGTTGCTAAAATAGTTTCCCCCAAATGTGGAAAGTTTACTTCCACTACATAGCTAGTCAGGGACTATCTGTTTGATAGTCAAAGTCAAGGAACTTGAATTCAGGTGGAACTCAGCAGCTCACCTCTGAAGATGGGGATCTGGGTTAGAATCATAGATGATCCCTCAACCAATGCTGACACACACCTTTGGGGTAGGACACAATAATAAAAGAAGTTCACAAAGTTCTCCATAACCTTACAAAAGCCAGCTAACACTTAACACTTTTAAGATGACTCTCTCACCAGAGAACAGTGTTTCTGCATTCAGCACAGAGCTATAAAGGGGATTAGAAGCACTCCTTAAAATGGTCAACAGCCACGGCAGCAAAATTGCAGTGCTGAAGTCCTGTAATTTGGAGAACAGGTATTTTTATGCCTTAGCAAGCTTTCTATTTTATTTCACTTTTGAGAGTCACAGATGCTAGTGTTTTAATGAAAATTTCTTTTGCAAAAGCGACGATATGCACCACCCCCATCCCGGGGAAGTGACTTGTTTTAGTGCTGGAACTCCAGTATGAAGATGATGCTTGCTGAGAAATACATCACTTAAAGTAGGGAGGGAGAGTTTCAGGAAGCATCAGGAGGAAAATAAACTATTTCAGCAACAAAGTTCTAAGT
The DNA here is from genome assembly GCF_002837175.3 of Physeter macrocephalus. Taxonomy (NCBI): domain Eukaryota; kingdom Metazoa; phylum Chordata; class Mammalia; order Artiodactyla; family Physeteridae; genus Physeter; species Physeter macrocephalus. Next base: position 48,979,691 of record NC_041215.1, read on the forward strand.
TGCAATTTAAGGTGATCAGCTAACAGGAACTTGCTTGAAAGGATGGCTGCTGCTCTGTATGTTTTTGTCATTTGCAAAAGCTAAAAGATCTGCTAAAGCCAAGCAGTTCTGGCTGCCTGCAATCTTTCTATAGCATGCTGTGCTCAGTTATGTTCAGCGACTAACAGCAATAACGTTTTGATTCTAGACTAATATGTCTAGCTCTGCAATTGATTGTAAGCCACTTTATGAGACAGTCTGAAATCCTTCCTGTGTCTGCTAGTCTTGATGAGCTCCTTAGCAAAATAAATTAGCAATTTTGAAGCTTTTTTCCCCCTACTTTCCTACTGCCAAGACTTTCTAAATAAACCCTCTGCATTTTCCCCCACAGCATGATTCACAGGTGGGGTTGCAATTCAGAGTTGCTTGTGTTTAATCTGGGTTTAGGTGCTCATGCAGTTCTCAGCAATATCTTCTTCATTTGTACTTGCTTGACCTGATTTGATTCCATTTTTATTTTCTGAAGCCTCAGAGGTATGATATAAATGTCAATAAAAATTAATCTCTTCCAGTATCAACCCCAAAGGAACTTCTCTATCTTAACCCAGAAAGCAATTTTTCTCAGCAACTAATTTGTAGTTATTATTATTCTGGACTAAGTTCTTTTTAAATTTTAGTTACTGAAAAAGTCAAATGTTAGGGGATGGGTAATATTAGTGTACTTGAAAGATGGCTCTTATGTCTGCCCTTTATGGTTGAAAATATGTTCTTCCTCTAGAGCATCTCAAGTTGATCAGTAGTGTTAAATTGGCTGATCCAGTGGCAGAGCTCCTGTGCCTTTTAAATGTCAGGTTCCACGGTTAGTGGCAGCATCAGCTCCTGCCACCTTGGCTTGACAATGTAACTCAATATATCTTAAATGAAAACAGCAGTTAAAGCTGATTCAATCTAGGGTCCTTCTTCTGAGATTGTCGATAAAGAAGTCAGTAGGTACTAAATGTCGCCTTGGTTTAAAACTAAGGACAACTGCTCTCAATAAAGGAAATGCAGATCAAAACATTTGTCCCAGGTCATGGGACAAATAAATTAAATTCACTTTTGGCATATTCGTACACTATTAATTATTAGCAAAGTATATGGTCTATTGCTACTACTGAAAATAGTAACAATATAAATTTCAAAATAAGTAGAGACTTTAATGAAAAGACACAATCATGACTAATGTTGCAACAAAGGTATAATTGATCTGGCTCCTTCTATGAGACATAGGGGACAATTTTTAGCCTCTTTGGACAGCCATCCAAGTTTTGCTGATAGTGAAGCTGATGAAAAAAAGAAGGTAGAGGAATATATGCTGATACTGTACCTTTGTCAGGGCTATGCATAGACCACACACACTGTGGCCAAGGCTAAAGTGTTGGAAAGGAGTCTAAGAAATTACCACAGCTTGTAAGTCCTAAGTTCAGCTGTGCATTTTGGTGAGAGGGGCGGATGGTCAGAGGAAGGAATAACACTTGTCACACCTCTGGAGTTTTTACGGGGAAGGGAGATGCACCCGTGACAGCAAACTTACAAATTTTCCCAAGGACTAATTTTCCCTCCTTTTCCTCCCTAGACCACAAGCTGATTGGCATTTTTTTTGGTGTGTGCCCTTATCTGGCCATTCTTTCTCCTTGTTTGACTGCCTTTGGTGATACATTAACCCATGTTTCGCAGGTACAAGATCCTCGTCTAATGTGTTCAGCCTAGTATACGGCACTAAGTATACATTCAAAGAAGAATGTTTTTCCCCCCCTAACTCCAAATTCCTCTTAAAGTCCCCTTTGCTTGAGTCTCAGACTCCATCTAGGAATGATCCTGCACACCTGTAGCATTTCTAATGTTTGTGAAGATTTTATTTGTGCCCTCAGGTACTCAATGACATTTATTTCATTTTTCAACCCCTTGGTGGGGAACGAGACTTAGGATCAAAAGCAGAGTCATGCCTAGAGTCTGTCATACAGAGTGAAATAAGTCAGAAAGAGAAAAACAAATACCTTATGCTAACACGTATATATGGAATCTAAAAAAAAAAAACAAAAAAAACACGGTTCTTAAGAACCTAGGGGCAGGATGAGAATAAAGACACAGACGTAGAGAATGGACTTGAGGACACAGGGAGGGGGAAGGGTAAACTGGGACGAAGAGAGTGGCATGGACATATATACACTACCAAATGTAAAACAGATAGCTAGTGGGAAGCAGCCGCATAGCACAGGGAGATCAGCTCGGTGCTTTGTGACCACAAGCAATTATACTCCAGTAAAGATGTCTAAAAAAGAAAGCAGAGTCGTGGATAAAGAATGTCCAAAATGCCGTAATTATGTTGTGTCTTCTGTAGTAATGGTGTGAAAGGGTCAGAAATAAGGGAAGGTGGGGACTTCCCTGGTGGTGCAGTGGTTAAGACTCCACACTCCCAATGCAGGGGATCCGGGTTCGATCCCTGGCCAGGGAACTAGATCCCACACGCATGCCACAATTAAGAGTTCTCATGCCGCAACTAAAGGAGCCCGCTGGCTGCAACTAAGATGTGGCACAACCAAATGAATGAATGAATAAATAAATAAATGAACTATACTAGAATGAGGTAAAAAAAAAAAAGAAATGAGAAAGTGCATCTTAGATACTCAAAACATTAGTCTGGGTACAACATACCTTCTAACAGAGCAGAGGAACAGAAGAGTGGACCATGGTAAGAGTTGATTAAATATTTCACATCCTGCCACTTAGTTCTATAAAAAGGAAATTCAACAGTTGCCTACCTTCTTCAGAAGGGCGGGGGCACTAAAAAGAAAACAGCAACAACAAAAACCCTAAGAGGTTAATCTTGTCAGCAACTAAAGAGGAAATATTTCTTTATACTGAAGATTCTAAAAATAAGTACCGGGTATTTTGCCAGGAGTTCTAAAAAATTAAAGCAAATTTAATGTAAGTTCACAAGTGAGTTTAATAAAAAATACAAACTATTTTTTCCAAGATTTTGTTTTCATGAGTAAACACGTCAGTCATACAAGGGGGTGCTGAATATCTCAGACAGACATCACTATTCTCTAATATTAAGTCTAGTGGTACAAGAATGTACATGTGTAATAAGTTGAGCAGTTTTAAAGTGGGTTCAAGAGCAACACTTTTTCCAACTAACTACAACGCAAACTTGTTTCTTTCTTGTTCTGTTTCTTGGTTCATTTTAAGTAACTTTTAGTTTTGTTTATTTTCTTGAAAAGTCATCTAGCCTTAGCAGTTACTCTTTACCTCAAGAGCAGGACAGAGTTGCATGTAGTAGGAAACTAAATGGATCAGTAAACATGTCAATAGGGTTCCAACTTGGCAACCAGCTAAATATAAGGTCTTAGATCAGGCACTTGGCTTCTGTGGGCTCCATTTGGTCATTCATAAAAGGTTAGATAAGGACTATGCTAATGTTTTCAAGCATTTACAAACATATGCCTAATGGTATAAGAGACTCTGTGATTTAGGATGAGAGGAGAAAAGACTAGGCCAAAAATAAATGAATAAAGGACAAACTGATATTTTCACATAAAATTTACATTCACCTCCACAATATACTGGTGTACAAAAATAAGTTTTCAGATTGCCTCTATAAACAAAGAGCTGCAATCTGTCATTTTTTTCCAGCACCAAACAGGTAAATTTTAGAAAACTGTGCTGGATAAAAGAAAGCTATTACTATAACAGAAAAACAAACCTGACTCCGCAGTCGACCACTTCCCTTTAGCTCTAACCCTTGTGCTCTGCTGCTGTGCTGAGTCATGCTTACTCTGCACCTTTGTAAAAGCATGTTGTCTATAGCCTGAAATATACAGGATAGCCCATTTTCAAGGCTCTGACTTTTAAAGTATAACACATTTCCATTCATATAGAGATAAAGAGTTGCAGAACAGAAAATAGCATTTGTTTTCTGGAAAGTTTATAGGAACATTGTGACCAGACCTACATGGACAGCTGCAAGAATACAGGATTCTGGCACCAAGAAGTTTGCAAGAAGCAGCCACACCCCCTCCCCTTTTAGCAACTCATCTCTTGTATTGGCCTGTCATGTGGCAGTGAGCGCATGACTCAGTAACATTACCAAGATCAGGGGCAATGTTTAGACAAATTCTCTCACATCTACTTTGTATTACAAGTTTTCCTAGAACTTTGGTTTATATAAATACATGGATATAAGTGGCAATGGCACATTTTTTAAAACTGCTTTGTAAACTATGTCACCGAAGAGAGATGACCTGAATATAGGGAGAAAATGTATGGTATAACATTTTCAGAACTACTGCTGTTGGCAATTTTAAGTAGTTTCTTAGAGCAGTAAGGTTGCTTTTGTCACATAAGTAAAGACAAAATGTCTCTAATCAACCATCTTGCACCTTTTGCCACTCCTTTTACTGAGTATTTCATCCAAAGTTTTTTTCCGGTATAGAGATGGCTAATTACATTCTTCCTTATTTTAGCATTACTAATTCTAATTACATGTAAATGACTAGTGTCAGTAACATAATATTCATGACTTCTTCACCCAGCTCTCAAGCTTTACTTCCATTGCTATCTTTTCATTGTCACAATTTTGGCTTCAAGTTATTGATTTTGTCGCGGTTGGCTCAACAAAATATTTGCTAAGTGAGCCAGTTTTTATCATGAACTATAAATTTATTTGTTGATTCAAGGTCATAAATACATATGTTCCTCCCTTCTCCCATATGGAAAGTAATAAATCAATGGTGAGTTGGAAGACTATTTCCAGTACATTTCTCTTGCTTGGTAATTCATGTGTTAAGTTTCAATTTAAATTATCACATTAATATCACTGAAAGATAATCAAGTAGATGCACTTTTGACACATTCTCTCTAGTGAAGATACATTGGTTGCTCAGGCATTCAGGCTGTGGACTGGCTACCATCCCCAGAATTTTCCTTCCGATTGGTACAGCTCTATGTATATAGAAAGCTATACTATTTCTTTTAGCTAACCTCATTCTTGAAAAAAAAAAAAAACTTGTTAGATAAAACATACGTCTTAAGTTATTATAATAGTGACAAATATGTTCAATCATTAGCTTCTATCCTGTCATCACTAAGGCAAAGAATGAGATTAACCTCTGACTGCTATTTGAACTCTGAGGTAGAGCTTTGAAGCACATTTACATGCATTGTTTGTACTGTTTGAAAAAACAGTCTTTTTCTTTTAAGCTTTGCTGCCCCTCTTTCATTCCAAACTTATTCAATCATGTATATGGCATTGGGCTGCACCCAATATTTATCTTGTTATACTCCACAAGCAAAGAGAATGCTGAAATTGACTATAAATGAATCTTCAAGGCGTATGTTTCATATAAATGTGTTCTTCATTGTTTATTTACAAAAAAAATTTTTTCTTGTGCTTTTATTCCAAAATTTGCTTAATTGGTTTTAATGTATGCTCAAGTAATCATTTAATGTCATTATTCCTCTTATTTTCTTCTTAAATTATTTTATCTCTATAGACTGTTGTTACTTTGTATTAATTTACTAGTAATGGTTGAGCTAGTACTTTAGTTCTTAACTGTCAGGTAGATTGTAAAAAGCCTCTGAAACAAGACCAAATTAGTCAGTCATTTAAGATATCAGATTTTCTGCATTTTTCAATGTTTTATCTTTTCATTGGTTGCTAATTTATAAAAATTCTTGTTTTTAACTCGGATTAATGTATGCCACTTAAAAACACATTTTCCATTTTAAACACAAACTTTAGAGATAATACTTTAAAAGACAGAATTGTTGGTATTTTGCTAAGGTCAGAGATCATTTGTTCACTAGGAAGAGTAACTAATCAAAACCATACATTTGTTAAAAATAAATTTCCTGGCAAAACTATGAAGAAAATACTGAACTTATTTGAGTTTACCAAGTTTTCTTGATGCAAAACAAATTGTGAAAAATTACTGCTACGGTGCAAAATACCCTGCTCCCCAAAAATGTGTATAGCCATATGTTAAATCAACCACATCTTCCATCTAGACCATCAAAACAACCAAACCAGACTTTCCATTCCTCTGTTGCAACAGACCAGTTAGAGGCTCCAGTGAACCAGGGTCCTAAAGAATCTGCTCCTGTGGTTTTACTTGCATTAAAAAAAAAAAAAATTCTTTAATATTTCCTTTTTCTATCGGGTTACTGGTATCGCAAAAAAAAAAAAAAAAATCAATCTATGGTACTTTAATAAACATTAAAGAAAAAAATAGTTTACCAACATGTTACAGAGATGCAAATTTGCTCAACTCTTTGGGTTCATTGTGGTACATCTATAACTGATTAAGGAACATTCTTCAGGATCAGATATAAAAAGTGTCCCAACTGAAATGAAGTATTTATTCATAAGCAGCAGAGACCAAAGAGAGAAAGTTGATTGAATAGAATTTGGGAATACTATGTATGTTACTGTCTTTTATGTAAAAGGTGGCCTTGACTTTTAAAGCTCCTTGTTTCTTAAAAGTATTTAAAAGTATTTAAATGGCTTATAGGAAGATGTATTGATAAAAACTGATATGATTCTTCTGTAGAGGAAACTTTTTCCCTATAATTTCATTTCATGTACTAGTGTCTTTCCTCAAATTATCACCTCCAGGCCATTCCAGAAAATGTCCTGAAATATAAATGAACACTAAAAGCAAAAAATTATATATTCTCATGCTGTTCACTGAAAATTCAAAAATGTCAACAGCAATCGGGCCAAGTGACACAGTAAGTTTCTTACTTTATAATGCTTCCAGTTATGGCTGATCTTCATGTTTCCCAGAAAAGCAAGATGAAAGAAAAAGTCAAATGATTCCTGGAAAGATTCAATATTGATAGGACCTTTGCTAGACAAGAAAAAAGATAAATCTGTACCTTTAGGCCTAGATATTTTGGAAACTGACCTAAATGTTTCATGAGAAAATGTGTTTAGTGAAATTTGGTAGCATATATCTTAATTTGTTTTTCTTAAATAATCAACCCCTAGACACATACCAACAGAAAACAAACTATAAGCGTATTCACTTGCCTTAAAATTTGTGTTAAAAGCAACTCATCTTTTTTTGGAAATATAATTCATCCTAGTTAAATTATTTTTGGAAGCTTAGATTTGGTATAATTTCCTAGCACCATAGAGTTCATGGTGAAAGTGGACAAGTAAAAATATGAGTTGAATTTCTTAGTATGAAAGAGATATGGAACTTAAAAGATCAAAGTTCAGAATAAATGGAAGAATTAATTTTTTTCATAATGCACTATTCCTTCAACATTTATCTAGTATGTGCTCTGTGCCAAAACCAATAATAATACAGATAATGTCTAAAATTGATAGATACTCTATACAAAGGGAAATTGAACCTAATTCACACCCTAACCTCTAAGGCTGAAAATCTAAGGCTGATACCCTCTGCTCTAGTGGCTGTGATAAAGACCAAACATGCAGAATTTTTTTTCCCCACACAATACCTCATTAAATGTACTGATCTGGAGGAAATGAAAACACTAGGAGATATTTAATCCTTAAGCATATAGGAAAGATAAGAAAACTAAAGGAAGAAATAAATGAAAATTAGATAGGATATGAAGGATGAAGAACAGTGAGATGGAAAAGGAAATTTCAGGTTAAGAAATAGTCAGTGTTCAGGCTACTGAATGCCATGAGCACAGTTGACCTTTTCTTCTAACCATTTTTTAGTTGAGAAACTTTCTCCATAAGTACCCAGAAAGTTAGGGGCAGTAAAAGAATAGCAGGGGCAATAGGGACATATTAATGATTGCCACCGGCTAAGTGAAAATGAGCATTAAAATTAAACTCTCCCTTTCTTAAAGAGTTAAAAGCTGGATTAGAAGCAAAGGTGAAGGGATTTTGACATCCGATATAGTCCCAAGGTTATAGTGTCTGGGATAAGGCAGGGCAAAGTGTCTCTCAACTTAGGTTAAGAGATTGGTGACAGAATTGTAGGTGAGGGAATGTTTAGATAAGAATGAATAAGCCTAAGATCTAATGAAAGAGTTGAGGTGGATGTCTATTTTTGTAAGTTCTTAGTATTTGCGCTTTAAATATGGTTCTGTTATAATGACATTTGGCAAAACCAAGAACAGATGCTCTAATAAAAAAAAACATGCATTTTTAACTATACACTTGAGCGAGAAATTATACTGAAGTATATCACTAATGAACTCCTTAAAGAATACACTACTTCTGACAGAAAAGTTTTCCAATTTCAGGCAGAAGACCAACAAACCTTTAGGTCAAGGAATCATGACATTGAAAACTCAAATGTATATGTTTATAAGCAAAGTCACTTGGTCCAAATAGAACATTCTTTCCTGGATTTTTGTTTGTTTGTTTTAACTTATGAAATGGCAGCAGAGTAGGGGGAAGAGGAAACATAAGGCCTCCGGTTTAATTTAGATTATTTTGTCTTGTGTTCATCAGAACAATATCTTGGATTTGTAAAACAATCTGTTCTTGAAAATCATGTATTTGTACCTTTCACACTCAGAAGTGCCTTTTTAAAAATTAAGTTAAATGGAAATATACTACTAATTTTAAGCCAATTATATTCCTAGGAAATATAGGTGGATAATTCACAGCAATAGAAACTGTTCCCTACATTTTCTCCCACCCCAGCGTTTTATATGTTTCCTGGTCAGTTACAGAAAATTAAATTTAGTTTAAGAACACTATAGTTATGAAGAAAACGTGACACATGTATCTCAGTTAACTTTGAGCTCCTCTTTTACTTGCATTAGTACACTTTAAGTGAGAGTTGGCACTCTGCTAAAAAGTTCAAATTCCATGATAGTCCATCTTACAACACTTTTTCCATGGGATTAAACTGAATGTTTTCCCACAAACTACAAATCAGCCTTTCAAGAATAAATTTAAGTTTCCTTCACAGTGAGGGGATCCATTAGTAAATTTATAAGATTAATATTTGGAGTTATGAAAGTAGCTATCTGAAAACTAAAAACAAATGGTCAAAAACTGCTAAATATAGAAAGAGGGATGAAGGGATGGTATTGTCCAGAAAACTTTATTTCATACAATTCAGTACTGGGTATTTTTTTTAATATCATGCAGATTAATTCTGTAATCATTTTTAAATAACGGTGCTTCATATTTGTGAACAAATGCATATGTAAAGTATATACATGTAGCTTTTACAAAAGCTACACCAAACAGGTTTGCTTATCTTTGGACTACAGATTTAAGTAATGTTTGTTTTATGCTGGCTTTTGCCTATTTTTAATTTTTTCAAATAAATATATTTATATATTAATATATAAAAATATATTTATATATTATATATATATATTATATATATAAATATATAAATATATTTATATTTTATAAGTAAAATAAGTAAAATAAGTAAAATAAATTTTAAAAACTTAGCTTCTTCAAACATTGGGAGAAATCTTGTGAACTACCATATTGCTGCACTGATGATTACCCAAGTAGTAATCGACTCGGTGTGAAATGCCGGAAAATGCCGGAAAAGTAGACATTTCCGAAGTGTCATTAAGAGAAAATGTTCACAATCTTTTAAATGTGGTAATTAAACTTGCAACAAATAATAAAGAAAAGATTTGAATTTTATTAGCCATAATGGGGATTTTGCAATTTGTTAAAGAGGATTTTTTTTAGTAAGTCTTTTGAATAGATAAGAATACAAATAGTCTTTTTGGTTGGGATGATATAGCAAATCATTTAGGATGCTTTTCCCTGTGAAATAGTTATTTTACTTTTAGGGATTTATTCTAGGGGCAAATATGATACAGTAGAAATAAGTTAGGCTTGGCATGAGCCTATCTGGTTCTGAATTCTAACTACTCTACTTTCTAGGTATTTGGCATAGATTAACTTTAAAAAGAAAATATTTATTTTTAATCTGTAATATCTTTCCTCATCTATAATGAGAAGGTAATAATTCCTACTTTTCAAACTAAAGAACATATGAAAAGGTATATATATAATGCCTAGCAAATAGATGCTCAATAAAATCAAGCTATTATTCTTCTGTATATGGGCTAAGATTTCTCATTACAAAAATGTATTTATAAAAGAAAAATTAGAAAATATAAATGGTCTAAAATAAGTATGACTTTTGTCCAAACATTACATAGATATTCAAAAGCATTCAGAAAAATATTTAAATGGTATGGAAAGATTCATGTTTTATTGTTTGGTTAAAAAAGGTACAAAATATATGAAGTGTGATCCATTATCACTTTTAAGAAATACATAAACATACATATAATTGAAAAGATATGAACTAAAAATATTATCTCTAGGTAAAAGATGATTTGTTTTTTTCATTTTTCTTATCTTGATTTTAGAAATTATAATTTAAACATATATTACTTTCATAATAAGAATGCATAATACATGATTTTGTTTTAAAAAATCAGGGTCCCAAAATAAAGTTACCTGTACTATGCATTTTAGGGAGCATGGTAATTGGTTAACTTGGAAATTCTACTCATTATTTTTGAAGTTACAGTGAATTGGGGTAATAGGTGAGGCCAAACACCATAATCCATTTCAAACATCATTAGCAGAACAAGCCTGGAAATTATTCCTCAGTAACATCAACCCTTAGTACACCAATAAATACATGTCATGAAAGAAAAACCTGCGACTATCCAGAGGATATTGGAATCAAAAGCAATAAAGTAGTGTGGCTTATGAAAAATAAATCCAACCAGTCAAATTCGATAGATTTTCCCTCCAGTGCAGTAACAGAATTAGTTGATTACAGGAACACGTTTAAACAAAGCATGTGATGGGATAACTTATGACATTTGCTCAGAGAATTGATTCAAAGTTGAAGTGGATGCAATTCTCTGCCTGACAAATTGAAGATGGAAAGTAATACATGAAAATATTTTGAAGGATGAGGAGTTATTTGGTGGAAGTAGCACATATTGTAAATTGTATGATTTTGGATCTGTATTTGTGACCTAGAATTGGGTAATCAGTAGTACATTTATTAAAAAGCACAGTTAATACTAATTTTAAAAGCCTTACAACTGACAGAGGAAAAGTTACTTCTGCAGAATCACTAATAGAGATTTAATTCTCTAAATTGAATGTGGGCTAATATAGTGTTTTGAAGAGAAAGGAAATCCGGAGGAAAAATATCTTAGCTATTCTTTAGAGAAAGGTAATAGCTGGCAATAGGTAAGTAGCATAAGGACCACACATGCATGTACCCAACAATCCTCAGCTTGGCCCTATGAGGTGGGTCTTATGCTCCATTTTATAGATGAGGACCCTGAAGAACAGAGAGGTTAAATAATTGGCCCAAGGTCAAACAGTAAGAGGCAGAGCCAAAATGTGGTTTACCTGGAATGCTTTCTTCTAATGTCTATAGACCTTTGCACTGTGCTGCAGTAATTAGGTACAGGTTTGCAGTATGACTCACTAGCTAACCTGCCCACAACCTTTCCAGTACAACTAAGGAGCTATATTGATTGAGGCAATATGACTTAAGGAGACTGACATTGCATTACAGTTCTGGTAATTCTACCTAAAAGATGTGTGATCTTGGTCAAGTCCCTTAATTAAGATCTGGTCTCAGTTTCCACATCCCTAACATAAAGAGAATGGGATGACATCCACTGTTCTCTCCAGGCCTAATATGTAATTCTCATCTCAAAGCCAATTATTTGTATGTCTGAGAAACTTTTTAAATGTGTTATGAGTCCTAGGGAAGGGTTATAAAAGAAAAGATCCGAGCTGCATTTGACAAGACACTATGATGTGCTTTGGACAAGAGAAGTGCTGTCCATAGAGACACACCACCTTGTAAAAAAAAAAAAAAAAAAAAAACACTACCAGTTGTCACAGTAAGAGGCTTGAAGGAGAGGAGCATCACACTTTGTTAGCCCTTTTCTATTTTGAAACTTCTACTCTATGATTTTTCCCTTGGAAAACAGTACTTTCAGCTCTACAGTAGGGGGAAAGAAAAACCTAGTCTAGAGAATAGCAGTATTTTTCAATAGATGTAACACAGCTTCTGAAGGTGCTATAGCTGTGGGAAAAAAAAATATAAGGAAGAGGAACTTGCAAAGAAGACTGTAGAGAGGAGAGAACTTGCAAAAATGAAAATCATCTCAATTGCCCAATACTTCTCTACATAGTAGTCTGTTCAAGCTGAAGATTCTCACTCACTCTTTTCAAGGGCTGGAACATGAGACAGTAGATGCAACAACTGCCTGAACCTCCTCCTTTGGTCCCAGGAGAGGAGTGCCAGGCCCTTGGGCATGACCTTACCCTCAACTGTGAGTCTGACTTGAATCAGGAGCCTTCCCAAGCTCCTAATAAAGGATGAGAGTGCCTATGGAATGATTTCTTCCTCTATTTTCCTTTTTGTTTTAAGCAAGTAGAAACACAGGGTTCTGAAGAAGAACGATAAAATCCAAGTTAAGTGAGTTGTTCCTATTGCCCCAAAGTTAAGAAAACTGTAGACTGAATCACCCTGGCAGTAAATCAGAGAGATCCACAAACACATTCCTAAAATGTGACTCTGCGTCCACCTCCTATTCGGGAGTAAACTGGACAGTAGCAATGCAATATCAGTGAAGCAAATTCAACACTTTTGATGTCTCACTAGCATCATGATTAAAAGGCCATTTTGAAGTAGTATAGACAAACCATTTACTTTCACTTTGGTCTGGAAAGACTCCTGATCCCATAGGCTGTAGCAAAGCAACCTCCTTGACTGGCTCTCTCTGCTCTGACATGAAATGCTTGGCTTACTACATGTTTTCCTTACATCTCTTCCTTTAAACATCAGTTCTTTCTGCCTCCTTTCTGAATTTTCTGGTGGGAGGTGCCAGGAGCGTTGTGTCTGCCAACAGGTAGCCAGACACTAGCAGTCTCTCTCAATCAGCAAGTCCCCATCTGTTAGCTAGAGTCTCTATGCATTCATTCTGCTTATTACAGCAGCTGAGCCTCAAAGTGGGTTCTTTGCGGGCTTCAGGCAGACGCTTAACAAGGTGAGCCAAAAGGAGTCCGGCCATAAGGAGATGTGTTAAGGAGACCTCAGCTGGAATCTGTTTATTTTTATATTTTTCAAGTGCTTGCCCTACAGCTTCCCCTGATAGCTTTATCACATGACCTCATTGGGGCATCAACCAGACATGCTATTTGATACTTCAAATAAAAATGCTTGTGCCATGCTATTTTTTAAGCTCAATATCTTACTTTGAGTTTAAAAATGTTCAGTAATTATCAACATCCTGGCTTAAGCATTATTAGTTTTGAAGGAGAGTCTTAGTAGATAGACTTTAAAGATAAAATCAGCTCTTACGAGGAAAAGCCAATTTAAGTTCAGGATAAAGAGATCTGTCATCACAAATCACACATCACAGGGTTAGATGGTACATTAGTGGCAGTGCAGCCTCAGGATGTACTCCTCGCTGGGTAGCCATAACAATTCCAAAGAAGTCTGATGGACGGGCCTTCGCAAGGAGGGAAATCCACATTTTGTAAAGGGGTTGGTGCAGACTGGCTTGTGCCAACCAATAAAATAATGATCTAAAATGACTGAATATTTTACTAGGTTCAGACATTTTTCAAATGGATTTACAGTTTCAAAATGTTCTTCAAGCACATTTTATTTTCTTCATTTTCCTTTCCTATTCTGTTCATGCTTGAGCCATACTGTAGGTGGAGTAAAATGAGGGGGGGAAAAAAACAACCCATTTCTATAGAAAATCATCATTAGAAATTCTTTACATGGGGTCCAATTGAGCAACAGCCTGAGCTAGCAAAGAACTGAGTTGGTACAAGTCATATTTCTCACAGAATAAGCAGAAAGATCTGGGCGAGAGTGGGCATTAAATGAAAGCATTTTTATTTAATTGAGGTTTGAAGTCTATGCCCCCCTTCCTCCACTCAGCAGACACAAAGGCAAAACTGTCTCAGGGAACCGTGGGCAGGCATTTGAGAAATGTGTGAAGAGCAATTTCCACCTGAGCCAATTTTTGTCAAACATCATGTGGCTTGGCCAGTATGGGCTTTGCTAGTAGAATCTGAAGCCCGAAGAATCCAGCCCCCATCTCAGACGCCACTCTGTGAGAAGACGTGAAACAAGGAGTCCAGTCTCCAGATGGGAGAGGCTTTTAATTGGCTGAGTGAGAACCAGGGTCTGGGCACAGAAAGTCAGACACATCCTTGCTGGCATCATCATTACTGATTCAAACCGCACGAGGAGTACCGAGGAGCTGCCGCCGAGGGGAGAAGCTGAGTCCTCCACAGATTTGAACCATATCTGAACGCCAGGGAGGAAAAGCAAAAAGTGCTTTCCTTGCAAAAATATTTGAAAGTGCTGCTTTAACTCGTTTAACATCATAATAACAATGTGCTGCCCTGCCCACGTTTTAACGCTACTCCTCTCTGCATTTCTTTTCCAAATTAGACATTTCCAACATTTGTCCTTTTATCCCCAACTGCCCATTATACTAGTTAAAAATCAATTTGTATAGGTACAATTTGTGCCTGAAAAGGTAAGGCCAGCGTTAAACAATATCACTAAATACAGTATTTGAGTTAGAAGAAACTTCTGTTTCATTAAGAGTTATATAAAAGCTTACCTACTTAACACATGATTACATGGTTTTTAGACTCAGGAATTACATTATGCGCACATGGCTGCCTACACTCTATGATCTGACCTGAAGTCAAAACTTTTGATTACCAAGCTGGACACCATTCACTGTATAGAATTTTTTTTTTTTTTGCGGGGTGGGGCGGGTGGAACTTGTAGGTTTTCCTAAATGTAAAGACTCCTTCTCAACATGTCAGTTCTCCTTGAGTGGGTCAAGTATTGAGCTATGACCTAATAGCCTGTCAGGAGTTAGGAAATAAGTTGAACACAAGAACCAAATAAAGTGTAGGCCATGAGAGGCCATGGGGAGGAAAAAAAGAAAACAGACTATATCGCTGACTGGAAAAAAAAAAAAAAAAAAAAAAAAGGTGGTTTCCCCAAGCAAAGCCGATTTTCCTAAGGGCTCCCCTTCATTTTAATACTGAACATTTTAATTCTTTATGTATACAAGGTTTTGAAACAAAAAGGTTTTTAAATGAGAGAATACTTCAAAGTCATCCAGAGAACTTCCTCCAAATTCACATTCCCCAGGCTTTGGATCACACTGGCTCAGAATATCCAGGGATGGTATTTAGGCCTGCCTGAACATTTTGCAAAGTTCCTAGGAGGCTCAGAGGCACATTCCTGGTTAAGAATAGTGGTAGAGCTGCTCACGTTTCCTAGGTGCTACCAGATGGTCTGCTACACCCTCAACTCTCCCTGATTCCCATCCAACTTGTCTCCTACTTACACATGTAAATTTTAAAATGTCAAGTGAAAACGACATCCAGTTACTGCTCTTTTCTGTTCGACGCACTTCTCCATATCAGAGTACAAAATCACCTAGTTTTCCCTGAAGCTCAGAGGAAAGTGGTGTGAAAGCTTTCACTTGTGCTTTCTACTAACCTTTTTTCCTTTTGTAGGCAGTAGTATTTCTGGACAAATGTTGTTTAAGCATCATGAACTGAGGCTTAAATTTAGCTCAGGTAGCTTACCCCATCACTAATTTCCGCTTGCAGAGTCAAGCCACAAAAATATCAGAAAGATTGAGAGAAATTTTATGAGAAACACAGATTTTACCAAAAAATGATAGTGAGTAGGTTGGCGGAATTTAAAGAGGGAAGGAGAAAGGCACAATAGAGTTTTCCTCAGAAATTTTAAAACAGAGCAGCCATCATTATGGGGCAGAAAATATTACAGCCATTGCAACAGAAATAAACAAAGTCACCTTAACATGTCGTTCAGATTGCAGGTTGGAAGACTTGATTATAACCTGAATTACTATTAAAGCAACTTGAAGAAATTGTCCATCATAAAGCAGATTAAGGAGCAATGGAAGCAGAGAAAAAGTCAAAGTGATAGATCTTGGCATCACTAACCGACATACTATTCAAAAAAGCAAGAACTTCAGCTGCTGGCCTTAGAGTATTTTATATTCCAATTTCAATGACGAGGCCATACCTAATGTTAAGGTGGATGATGGGAGTTGTAACCAAGGACTAAGTATTCTGACAACTTTTAGCAAGATGGTTGTATCAGGCTATGCTTGCCTAAAGCTGTTAAATGTTCTACGATTTTAGCTCCACCTATTCCGATTCTAGATCAACAGTCTGGTCTATGGCAAGTAAATGGTTTGGTCATGAAAACACAAGGTTCCAGTTCCCTGAACTGCATTTACTGCTGTGAGTTAATGTTTATGATCATCTTCCTGTCAAGGTCTGCCCACAGACAGAATGGACTGGCCCTATAAACTTTAACGTAACACAAAATTAACAGAGATCCAGCATATAGCTTTAATTCTTAGTTCTGGGCCTTAGCTCTCTCACAGGGACTATTGATAACCTTTTAGCTTTTGGCTATGGTCTTACTCCCTCCAACTAGTCATTCACAAGGTTTTCAGAATGACCTTCTTCAAATGCAAATCTTGTCATTTTATTCACTTGCTTAAATCCCTTTAATGTCTCCCCACTGCCTAAAGAATAAAGTTTAAATTGCTTAGATGAATAAGGAAGAGCCTTGAGCCCAGCTATCACTTACCTTTTCAGTTACATCTCACGAAATAAACTCCCACACCATCACAGTTACCTGGCTTGGAGGCTCTCAAATATGTTAAGCTTTTTCACAACTGCATGCTTCATGCAGTTGCTAATGCCGAAATGGCCCTCCTCTTTTCTGCTTGCCTAAACACAAGTAAATGTTCTGTCTGGTCTTGGCATGATAGTCAAGACTACTATGAAGCATTTCTTAAATACTCAACTACCAGCTCATTCTTTTCTCCATGTCTCTGTTGTGTGTACTTCAAACTAGAACCTACAGTGCTTCATTGCACTTATTACTTTATATATCTGCCTTTATTTTATTACAACCTGAGTCTAGTGACCATGTCTTTTACCCATCTTTGTAGTCCTAGAACTTGTCATAATATTTTGCCTATAGTAGGAACTCAGTATTTGTTGACTGACTTAAATAACTAAGGAGGCTCAAATTGCCAGCTAAGGAGGTTGGCAATTAGATCTTGAAATAGGAAAAAAAAAAATAACCTTTATTAAGCACTTACTGTAAGCCAAAGACAACACTGAATCCATTTTAATTGATTAATTAATCTGTAGATTATCTGAGAGGAGAACAGAGGAAAGGCAATAAATACAGTGAATAAAAATTCTAGTAATATAATCAACCTTGGAAATCTAGTAAACTAAAACGCTAACAAGAATAGCAATACATTTAATTAAATGAAAGCAATTTAAGCTATATAAATTGTACAGATTCATGACTATATTTAGCAGTTAGAATTTTCTTAACACCAGAACCTCTTTCCATACAAAAGATATTTAAAACATTGTATTGAAAACAGAGAGAAGATAAAGATACTTAAGGAAAACAGTTAAAAGGTAATATCCGTTGCCAATATGCTTTAATCTGGCAATTATTTTTAATGAGATGATTTTTTTATTTTTAAAATGACATTTACTTTTATTTTGGTTTCAGGGCATTTGTGTTTGTAGTAAGTTTCAGTTTTTTTGTTTTTTGGTTTTTTCTTTTTTTTTTAATATTTCTTAAGGGCCCCTCTGCCTATCTCCTCAGCATTATGAAATGCTGAGAGCCTTTGGATGATAACAAGTGCTGCAAACTGCAGGTGAATGGGTCTTAGAATTTTTCATATTTCTTAAGGGCCCCTCTGCCTATCTCCTCAGCATTATGAAATGCTGAGAGCCTTTGGATGATAACAAGTGCTGCAAACTGCAGGTGAATGGGTCTTAGAACCATACAAACAGCAAACAAAAGCATTTTATAATAACAAAGATAGAGACTGGGGAGTCCTTATGAATATGTTATTAAGCACCTGCACTCCAGTTCCCAAACTGGAGCTATTTGAAAGGAAGGGATGCTAACTTTCAGCCAGAATTGATGTCTGTAGCGAGACTGTGGTTTTTTGGGTTTTTTTTTTTTTTTTACAGCTAAATTACCGCAACTGAAATATGCTACTTTCCCCCAATACCTATTTGAGTGCTGAAGTCTCACCGTACAGCTAATCCTATTCCAGCCATATACCTGGGTAGGCAGAAAGGGTTTGACCTCCGAAACATTGTCATTTTCTATGCTGGGAGTTTTTTGTTTAAGAAATGAAAATGATCATCTGAAAGACAAAGCCTAGCACAGAGATAGGTGTGTTGGAATGTACTATTCAGAGGAAAGAGTGTAGCAATAAAATGCAGGTGGCATAAGAGAAAAGTGGGTAAAATAATCAGATGTCAGAACGGAGAGACCTGTGGGGGAATACTTTGAGGAGGACTTGCCCAGTTCCTTCAAGCCTGTAAAGAAAGTCTGAGTTTGAGCAAATATGGAGATGGTATTTAGAAACCCTAATCTCCACGGCTTAGGAAAACCCAGCAGAAGCAGCATGTCAGCTGGATCCAGACTCACCTGCTGTGAAGGCCAGCATGGCACTAAAAACAAGAGCTGTTTGAAAGAAAAAAATGCTAACTTTCAGCCAAAATTGAGAAATTGCTCGTTTTAAACTAAACTAAATTATGTACTGGTAGAAAGAGAAGAGCTATTGAAAGGGAACAGGGCATCTGGGTTTGGGATGCTGGAGACTCGGGGCGCTCTCCTCCCTCAGCCTCTCTAGGGGCAGGTTGTTTTTGGAACAAAGGCTAAGTGAGTTAAGTCTGGGTTTCTAATGTTCTGCTCTTTAATTGGTGTGCCATCTCCCAGGCTGAGTATAAAACTGCCTTCCTCCTTCCATAATGGCTCTAGATGGGGCTGAAATATGTACTAGTGACAATGGCAGTGAAGAAACTCATGGATGCTCTTATGGGTTGAATTTTGCCTCTCAAAAAGATATGTTGGAATCTTAACCCCCTGTACCTGTGAATGTAACCTTATTTAGAAATAGGATCTTTTCAAATGTACTCAAGTGAAGATGAGGTCATTAGGGTAGGCCATAATCCAACATAGTGGTGCCCTTGTAAAAAGAGGGAAATTTGGACAGAGACACAGAGATGGGAATATCCTGTGAAGACACGAGACACAGAAGGAAGACAGCCACATGAACATAAAGGCAGAGACTGGCCTTATTCTGCCATAAATCAAGCAATGTCTGGGGCTCCCAGAAGCTAGAAGAAGCAAGAAAGGATGTTCTCCTAAAGGTCTTGGAGGAAATAGCCCTGCCAACACCTTTTAGATTGTAGTCTCTCGATCTGTGAAACGATAAATTTCTCTTGGTTTAAGCCATCCAGTTTGTGGTGTTTTGTTATGGCAGCCCCTAGAGATGGCAACCTCATCACAGGAGTAATAGCAACTCACTACAGTGGCAGCAGTAGAGATCAGCAGATGAGCCTCTGAGCTTCCCAGGAATCATTTGTAATTAACTCTTCTCAGAGGGGTGATAGCAGTTAAGACACCTACCTTTTTCAAAGGGGACTTCTTTTAAGAATTCCAGTGACACCAGAATATGTCTCCTAATTCACTGGAGGAATGACCCCAAGGAAGAGACAACATTCTTTCTAATAGAGACTTATGAGATGCAGAATAATGGAAGCAGCTTGGAAACGGAACTTAGATTTCCTCTGGACTCTCAGAGTAGTGAAGTCTTCATCTAAATCCTACCACAAGGCCAGTCTTCTCCTAGGTAGGGAGGGAACCACGTTCTCCGAGGTGGACAGATTTTTCTGAATATGGATGTTGCCAACATCCCAGCTATGGCTTACTAAAGACTTGTTGCTTATTAGGATACAGAGCTTCTTAAAAGTCAGAGAAGCCCTCTTCAGGGTATTGTGGGAATAGGTCTTAAAATACAAAATGTATTTTTCACCTTCAAGAAAGACAATAAATTATTGGCTTAAGGGGAAAAATTCATGTAATAAGGCTGGCAGACCCCCAGTTTGGTCTAGTTTACTCCATTATTTTATATATAAGAAAACCAAGGTCTGTGGAATTACATAATTTTAGGCAACACTGGTTTCCTGTCTCGTGCTTTCTCACATTCATAGTACAACATATCACTTGCAAATCATGTTAGAGCTCTTCTGGTTGATGCTAATGTTGCTCCAGTTATTGACATTGGCTCATATTAAGTCATCCTGAGAAGTAAACTGTCTTCCAGTACTTCACTTAAACATCTTAGACAAAAGCACCTAGGTTAAAAACCTCATGTATTTTTATTTCTCATAAGAGATCCACTGCTTTGGGTCATCATGATAGAGTTTGCTGTCCTCTCAATACATCTCAGTTTCCATCACATTTTCAGTCACTTCTTTAGGCTAGTTTTAAAATCCGGTTGGCAGAATTACTATAATTTCTTTTTTTTTTTTTTTTTTTTTTTTTTTAAACCAGCTGATCCTCTCTTGCAAAGAGACAAACAGTCTCCAAGAAGGAGAAATTATGCTGTGTATAACGTTATCCGCAAATCAATATTACTCATCATGTTTCAGGAAATAAAGTTACTATGGACATATAGGAACATTACAGATTTCTACATTAGTCTTAGGAATAGGTATTCAAAATGGTAGAAGTAAAAGAAAAAAAATTTACATTATGCTAAATTAAGCCCAATTCTCTCACAACTGGCAAGTCTATTTCTGGATCTCCTAGTCTCCCAGTAGTAGAGACATGCTTTAAACATCAAGTGAAATCAGAAAAATTTTTTAACACATGCACATATACACACATACACTGCAGAACTGTGCACAGTTTAACAGGTTATACACTGCACAACTCCAGGGCACACAGTTTTCATCACAGTCAATGAAAATGTATCACCTTCTGATGGAAATCTCACAACCAACAAGCGGGTCACAGTGACCTTATGAAATATATATCTGAACAAAAGGAAAATAAAATTGTCAGTTCTTTGAAGAAGGTAAGAGTCATCTGAGTTTTATGACACAGTTTAAGTTAATAAGCTACATCATATTCTAAGGTTAAAGTTATTAGAAAACGTCATTCCTAAGCAGGACAAGAAGATTTCATAATTCTTCTTCCACTTCTAAATTTTTATTCCTTGATAAGTCTCTTTCATATAAAACTACTAAAGGGCTAGAGCTGCAAAAATGTCTACTGCAAAATATTGACATTCTCCCTCCTTTATACTCAATCCTATTCAAATTGCATGTGATTAGTAAACACCTGTATTTGTAAAAAAAAAAAAAAAAAAAAAAAATTAGAAGTGTAAAAGGCAAGAGGGTCTGCTTTTAATATTTTTTTCAACTTGGAACAAACCACTACAATATTCAATTTTTATTACACACACCTTCACACAGACACATGCACACTCATAAAGCAGGACTATAAATCAACACCTACTCTCTACCCAAAACTGAGCGGCAGCAGCAATAAAAAGCTAAAGTATCATTTGTGACCTTAATTGAAAATGGAATAAACAACCCCCAAAAATCTCAGGAGAAGATTAAAATAATACTAAAAATTTTACATGGTATCTGAAGATAAAAATAAAGTGATTAAAAATGTGTCTTTTTGTTCTGTTGTCCTTTCTCTAAGTGCTAATCAGATTGATAATCTCCTAGGAATGCTTATCCTACTTTGCTAAACCTTTCATTAAACAAAACCTGGGGTACAGAAAGACCTAATGACACCTAAATCCAAAATAAATAAACGAGTAAATAAAAACACATAGATACATGCCTATAAGACAGACATTTTTTTCATCATCTCATTTCAGAAGACAAATACTTGCATATTGTTTTGTAGTAGTAAGTGGAGCATTATAGAAATCTGAAGAGAGCTGGCAGTAGGTTTCCATTCTGTTTCTAGTCTATAACACTGGTGTGACTCCCAGCAAATAACCTACCTAGACCTCAGTTTCTTCATCTGAGGAATGAGGTAAACACTTTCTTCATTTTAAAGGTTTTTTTTTTTAAGATTTTTTTTTATGTGGACCATTTTAAAATTCTTTATTGAATTTGTTACAATAATGCTTTTTTTTTTTTTATGTTTTGGTTTTTTTAGCCACGAGGCATGGGGGATCTTAGCTCCTTGACCAGGGATCGAACCCATACCCCCTGCATTGGAAGGCAAAGTCTTAACCACTGCACTGCCAGGGAAGCCCCACTCTTTACTTTTGAGGTTGTCTAAAGTATATAATATAATGAAACTTTTCTGGCATTTTTACTACTATTAAAATTTTTTATCAATACTAAAGAATAAAGAATATGCAGCAGTTGCTTAAAATACTATAGCAAGGGAAAGGCTTATCCTAACAGAATAACTTACTTGCTCACATGCCTGGACTCCACTGAACCCATTTTGTTCACCCTTCCTGAAATATATTTTCTGACTGAGCTTAGAACAATGTGTCTTTTCCTCCTCAAAGCATAGCTCAAGACTCATTTCCTTTATGAAGTCTGTCCAGATTAAACACTGTATGAATCAAATTACTGGCAACATTCCTATAACATATATGAAGCGGTATCCTGTAAAATTCACCACAAATCAATTTTGGACTGAGGTAAGGCATAATAAGAAAGCAAAAGAGTAAAAAAATAATGGGCTTGTGAATACTTAGAAGAGGGAATTTCAGATCTTAAAAACCATTATTGTTTCATTAATTGAAATCAAATCAATCTAATGCCATATCTGCTTTGGAGATATAACTGGTACATCTTGGACATGACATTGTTATATTTTTATTTTAGTAAGATATCCAATAAAGTTTCCCATGAAATCTTTATCACAAGGGTGATAACTGTTGAATAGTGGCCAACAGTCTGGAATAAGGACAATGGGGGGGTCCCCTAGGAGGTTCACTTCCGTTCATACTTCAATGTAATCAGTATAATACACTAATTAGTAACATGGCTGGGAATATAGAAAATATCCTCATGAAATTTGCAAATGTAACACACTAGGACAACAGATAGTGTGCTGAAAAACAGAATTATATATTTTTTAAATCCCAAAGAATTAAAAGCCAAAAATAAGATTAAACATACATAAATGTCAACTTTTATACTTAAGAAGACTCAAATGTGAGATTAATATCTTTAAGGCATGGCTGCCAAAATACAGACATGAATGGTACTCGTCCTTTGCAAATAACAATGACCCATAGTTGGCTTAAAAGCACTGAAAATAATTTTGCGGAGCATCCTTCATGTTGGAAAAAACCCAGAAGCCAAAAGTCTGTGAAAGGGGAGATAAAACATCTTTCCCAAAAAGGAAAACCCTGTCCCCCTATTCTTCCTTGCCATAGCTAAGTCAGGCTAGACTACTGCAAAAGATTTTATTAACCACTAAGTGGAACCGAAAGAGAACTGGAAAGGATATAAAGAATATACAAACATGGGTCTTCGATCAATTACCACAAGTTAATACGGGATCAAAGAAATACTCCAGCCTAAATACGAAATACTCCATCCTAAATATGGAAACCACTTGCTGTACAAAGCTCTTTAGCCACATTATATATTGAAATGAAATGTTAAAATTGGTCTAAAAACCCAGCTCCACAAACTGAGTAAAACTGTTTTTATCTAATCTAATATTTTGTAGTGGATAAGGAGGTTTTTGAAGCCTATATAAGCATATTTATAACATTAAATATGCTCAGGTAGCAACAGAAATTGTAAAATTGGTGGTAAACTGTATATATGACTATGATTACAACACTGCTAGAATATGCTCTTAAGAGAAACTTCCTAAAAGTGTTTTGAAAGGAAGCATTCTATAGCCTTCAAAAGACTATGTTTGGATGGTAGGCACAGAGTGATTTTTCTGTTTTGCTTTTATGTATTGTCTAAGTTCTACTTTATAATTAAATAAAGATAATAACTTACATCAATTACTCTTTGTATGTAGTGTACTTGTTGCTCTACTTGCATTATCTTTGCAATGACTCATTTAATTCATGCTAAGAGATCATGAAATAGTTACTCCAATTATCTTTATAGATGAAGAAACTGAGATGCATGAAACTATCTAGATTGACTGTGAACATTAAGCATTATACTATTAATGACAATAATAACTATACCTAGTAGTGAGACTGATTCAAAAATCTGGCAGTTTACCTCTAAAGTGCAAACTCTTAATTACCCTATAATATAAAATGATGCCCAACCTAGTTTGGTTTACAAGTCAGAATGCCTCATTATGCCATAATTTATAATCAACAACTTAAAGCATCTATGTCCTACATTTCATATGCCGAGATAGCTAGACAATACCTATTCCCAAAGTACTGATACACTGTTAACAGTGTGACCTTACACAAATTGTATAACAATGAATCTAATTATTTTCAGGTGAAGAATTAACACATACCATGTAGAGTTTTTATGATAAAAATAACATGCATGAAAGGCCTATATCAATGACTATATTGTTGTTGTTTGGGAGAGTCATTGTCCCCATGACTCTAAACACTGTTTTCTAAGAAAAATGCCCAACTTTATTTGTTCCTTTATTACAGGAGGTAGATAGATGTTTCAATAAGTGGAACTTCTTCCACTTAACAAGCACTCACTTATCAATCCTGAACAAATCTGAACCCAGCCCAGGGCCCTATATATGGGCTGCGATAGAAGGAATACTCCAGACCCATCTATCTCACCCCAGGTATTATCCTGTTGATATTATTCTGTAGTTTAGCATTTATAAACTTGGTTGATGTGGTACCACTAGAACAAATTCACATGGGTTGAGAGTTTCATTCGTCATCATTAACAGGGAGAATACAATGGTTTCCATTCTAGAAGCATTCTGGCCTTTCCCAAAGAAGATGGCCTTTGGCTGTAGATGTCCAAACGGAAGAAAAGATCCAGGGCTTTTGAGTGCCCTGACTTATGCGGATGAAACAAATTGCTGCAATCACTTCTGCATTGATACAACGAGGTGTTATCTCCCAGAAATAGTGGCTTTTATTGCTGCTAAGGGGCTGCTGTATTCTTTAAGAAGGAATGATTCCAACACAGACATGAATGCTCAAACCCTTATAATAAAATCTTTAGGCTTAATTTTATTGTCTAAATCTGTAATCAGAGAGTGGAATAGAAATATTTTTAGAAAACAAGTTTAGAAAAAGAAATTTTATACAAAAAGTAAATTGGCCCTTTATAGTAAGTTCTCCAAATGTTCCCAAAGATTTTTTAATTCCCTCATTACACATTTGGGAAATTGAAATGAATATGAAAACCTTGATTTCAATTCAGGCTTGATATGAGAAACTAGGCCTTTTAAACTTTTAACCAGATTTTCTAATGTACAGGTATGTAATTATAAAGGGAATCCTATTGCCCTAGATTTTTATTACTTTACTTCATTGACAAACAGATTTAAGCAATTAACTCCAGAGATGAAAACAACACAAATCCATTGGGTTACTGGATATGTCTGAGGCCTGTGTTGACACAAAGAAATGACACTATTCATGAGTATAGCGGGTGAAAAACCTGTATTTATAGTTATCATAACTGAATCTAAATATTGGAGTATTACTATCAAACCTAAACTTGAATGACAGCATTTGATAAATGAGTCGATAAAAACAAGTCAGGATCTTGATTGGTGAGGCATGTATATATATATTCCATCAATGTTTAAACAGGGCAATTTTACTTACATGAGTGAGCTGGGGAGGGTAGAAATAAGAGAATATTATAAAGAACAAAATTGAGTCCGACTCATGGAGGGTGGAACATATGAAGGAAACTTGGGTAAATACACAACAGGGACAAGGTTGGCACTAACTGATAGTCTAAGTTATAAACCTTGTATGAGGCATGCTTTTAACATGTGTTAAACTACATTGAGGATTGGAGGGGACAGTAATTATAACAATGCCTAGATGCCTGAGAAATTTGTCACTAACTGAACCAGACTGTCAGTGAGGTGATTTTTTTTTCTACTACCATAAAGGTATGAAATGAAACTACTGTGTAATACTCATGGTCTTAAGCTAGTAATCTAAATTAGGCTAAGTGTTGGTAAATTCAAATGAGGACTCAGTGAGGGGATTACAATGTCAATGTTTTTTTTTTTTTTAACCAATTCTGAGGAAGAGCTAAAACATGTCTGGTATATCTCAGTATAAATATATACTGTAACTTATTTTCAGAATGAGGCACCAACTTTTTTCATGGAATCCCTACAGGTATAATAAACTTAGGGATCTCTTCACTGGGTTCTTCTTTTCTAAAATTTCATTGTTCCTGTTCATGCTACCTGGAAGATAGCCCTGCTCCACTTATGATGATTAGCCCTCCATTTCTAGAAAGATGTTTTTGATTAAAAAGAAGTTTGCAGGTGACATCAGGCATCCCTGAATTTAAGGGATTTCTTATCCTCAATACTGAAGCTGGATATTAATTCCCAATCCAATCTTTATATAATTGTTTCCCTTTAAACCTAAAAGGACAAGAAAAAAAAAGCTCCTCATCCCTGGAGTCTGCTGCTAGTCCTTTCAAGTCCTTCAAGCATCAGTAATCATTTTATTATTGCACTCACTTCTAAAGAAAAGCAAAAAGAAACTCCACCACATATTCTCTCAAAGCACCATAAATATTCTACTGTACTATTTGATCACAGTAGTTTGAATAAAGCAATGTATCTGTGAGATAAGTATGATTATATCAGATATATATAGATGTATTTTTTAAACAGTGAAAAATTTAAAGTATGTTGCATGATGGTAGCTGAAATGAGAATAGTTCTATGAATTCTAGGTTTTTTCATTTATTTTCTTTCCAGAAAATGTAAGAATATCAGTGTTAGAAAAGATTCATCAGAAATACATAATTAGTGGAAGATAAAAGATTTATGTAGCTAAAAATAATGATTAGGTGATTAGGCAGCATTTTCAAAATTTTTAGATGAATTTCCATGATAAAATTTTTACAGCATTTTTGAATCATTTTACTATAATCCCTAATATTAAGATTATCCACCAGTTACAGAAATATTTAAACTTTTAAGGATTTAGATGTAGGCAATGACAATTACTTCATACTCTCCCCTTCTATAAGAAATGCTTTACTTATTTTTGGCATTTTTAAATGGAATCATATGTTGGAGGAAACAGTTAACAAAAAAATGTATCAAATAAATTCAGTATACTTGTCTTTAAGTTCCTTTTTCTAGAAATTATATTACCAGAGGGAATTGGTGACAATATCCTACAGTTACTGTTTGAATTTGTAGCACTTAAAAATTTAACTGTAGAAAATTCAACTGAATAAATGTGCTTTAATATTAAAAACATTTAAAACATGCTTCTAGAGTAGTTCACTGCAAAGTTACCTCTTAAGATCTTTTTATATCAATGGAGTCTTAGAATATGTTGAATACCAAGATAAATACGCTGTGAATTAAGAGTTTACCAACTACAGAAAATTACACAGGCTAGTTCCAAGAACTGGAGATTATGAATGACTGATGTGCTAATTGGAAGGCTATTTCATAAACTAGAAAACAGAGTAAATTAGATATAGCAGAACTAAACAACTAACTAAATCAAATGAAGAGTTCCCTATCTTTGCCTCTACCCCACTACAAAGTATTTTCATTATCAATTACTCCTGAACAGACTATTTAGAAGAGGGAAGTGCATTACTTTAAAGTTCGTCTCAAAAAACAAGTAACTGAAGAACAGAAAAAGTATCTGAATATTTGCTAGCAAGGATCTAAGCACAGTATTTACATAGGCTTGAAAACTGGGAATGCAAGTTTCATATTTTAACATCAAGCATTACTGAGTTTTTTTTTTTTTTTTTTACACTTAAAGAGCAGTTTCTTGTGTTATTTAAATTGTTTCAAATTAATGTATTTAGGACAATCTGTCTTACAAGATTTTCAAATTTCACAATAAACAGTAATCTTTGTAACTGATTAAAATGGGCTTCATAATTTCTGGAAAAATAAGTGACAGATGACTTTTCCCCAATATACATTAAGCTCAGTGAAAAATCAAATGAGCTGGTATTTTGTACATAGAGGAATATAATTTGTTTTTGTATTAGTACTAGTCTTGACCTAAGTATTTACAAATCAATACTAATTTTAAATTTAATGGCATCCATAAATGTCTTTATGTAGGAAGTTTAATTTTTGTGTAGTTACAAATGTGTTTTTAAGTATATGGGGAATTTTTAAAGGGCAGAAGAGAATTTAAAGGTGCTATTTACATAAATGTAAAAGCCCCTAAAGTGAAGAAATCTTTTATAAGAAACTCCAAATAGTTGCTTGACTATGGAGGTCTGGAGTAATAAGCAAGCAGTTTTCCTGCTAATAATTAGACATCTGAACACTGCCCTGAAAGAGTTTAAGCACTTGATGCTGCTCTTTTGGGTACCACTACCTGGATCCCCATTTAATTTACTTTTTATCCTACCTCTGCCTCAGCCTGGTGTCTGTTCTAAGTTCTGCCCATACCAGTGTTTCTCAGGGGGAGCTGCGAATTAGAGTGACCTCGGTAGCTTTGAAAATGTTCACTGTCCAGGCCACACTCCAAACCAAGTAAATCTGAATGGTGGGCTGTGTGTGTAGTGGTGGTAAAGGTGGGAGGGTCAGGCATTGATATTTTTTAATACGCCAGATGACTCCAAAGTGCAGCCAAGCTTCAGAATCATTCCCCTTGACAATTTTTTTTTTAAATAATTTCTCCTGTTCAAGTTGTATTCTCCACAGACCCCATAACCTGCTTCATTTTCTCATCTGCAACCACATGTGCCTACCAGTTTTCATAATACTCATCTCGTCCATATCCTGAGTACACCTTTGGGTCAAGCCTAGCTTATCAGGTCCATAAGAACAGCTGATTCTTTTTCACTTGAACTGTTTTCTTCAGACTACTGTAATAGTCTAGTAACCTGCCTCACTTTTTTCACTCTTGTCCTATCCAACCATTCCCCCACAGCAGTCAGGGTAACATTTTTAATATGAAAATAGCATCGAGCTACTTCCTTATTGAAAACTCTCCAGATGACTTCCCACTGAGATCTCAATTCACAGACTCCATGCAAACGATACTTTCCCTGACCCTCTGGCGAACGCTGTCCCTCAGTTGAGATCACTCTTTAAAATCACCCTATTTTCTTCAGAGCACTTATTTCTAAGTATATCTTATTTGCTTGTTCTTCAAATCTCAACATAGAATTTCCGCACCACAAAGTCAGGTAATTTGTCCAGCCCAATCAACTTGTAACCCTAATATCCAGGACTGTGGTACATACACAGAATAGGTACTTTAACTGAAAATTTCCAAAAGAGAAGAACAAGTCACTTTGAATTCAGACTTCTCCATGAGAGGCCATAGCTACCTAGTCATAGCCCCTCCAGCATGCTCTGAACTATTGCAACTATAGTTACCCGTTGGTCACCAGAGAAAATGTATATAGTTTTTGCTTCTCATTTTTATCCACGAATGCAAAATAAGAAACTTAAAATTCATAAGCCATATCCCTAGAGTCTTCCTGAGAATCTCATTTCCTGGAGACTGTCCCCAGGCTCTTACCTTTTTGATATCTAGGATTTGTATGGCAGTGAATAAAACCCCCAGACACATTAGTTCCCATTAGCATGGATAATTGAGAGTTAACAAGGTACTACTGTCTTGCCAGGTGAGCAAGCTACTTCCTTTAAGGAATTAAAGATGTTACAGATTTGGAATTGCATGGATTCTTGTAGTCAGCAAGAAATATTTAAAGCAACACAAATTTCAAAGAATGTATTGATAACCTGATGACTCAGACATTTATGTATCTCTCAAAATATCCGTTCACCAACATATAATAACCATATTTAGGAGAAGACAGTTTAGAACTTTGTCCAGCCTGCCAATGATAATTATACTGGAATGTGCAAGTGAATTGGCATCAGGATATAACCCCTGCCACATGTGTTTCAGAGGTCTCCCTGCTGAAATAGTTTGAATGGATTCCTCTAAAGATACGGAGTTAAACCAGCAATTCCACTCTTCATTAGCACCAAATAAAACTTCTTTTAACCCAACAGCTGTAACCAAATTACATTAGACAGAAGGGTCAGTAACTCTAGCCTGCAATTGATTGTATGAAATGTGAGAAAGGGCAGACAGCAGAAGCAAAAAGAACTACTATCCAGCAGCCTGTGGAACAAAAACCACATTCACAGAAAGATAGGCAAGATGAAAAGGCAGAGGGCTATGTACCAGATGAAGGAACAAGATAAATCCCCAGAAAAACTAAATGAAGTGGAGATAGGTAACCTTCCAGAAAAAGAATTCAGAATAATGATAATGAAGATGATCCAAGACCTCAGAAAAAGAATGGAGGCAAAGATCGAGAAGATGCAAGACATGTTTAACAAAGACCTGGAAGAATTAAAGAACAAACAGATGAACACCACAATGACTGGAATGAAAAATACACTAGAAGGAATCAAA
Source organism: Physeter macrocephalus (assembly GCF_002837175.3). Classification (NCBI taxonomy): domain Eukaryota; kingdom Metazoa; phylum Chordata; class Mammalia; order Artiodactyla; family Physeteridae; genus Physeter; species Physeter macrocephalus. The sequence goes on from NC_041215.1 coordinate 49,010,189, forward strand.
AGCAGAATAACTGAGGCAGAAAAACGGATAAGTGACCTGGAAGACAGAATGGTGGAATTCACTGCTGTGAAACAGAATAAAGAAAAAAGAATGAAAAGAAATGAAGACAGTCCAAGAGACCTCTGGGACAACATTAAACCCAACAACATTCGCATTACAGGGATCCCAGAGGAGAAGAGAAAGGACCCAAGAAAATATAGTTGAAGAGATTATAGTCAAAAACTTCCCTAACATGGGAAAGGAAATAGCCACCCAAGTCCAGGAAGTGCAGAGTCCCATACAGGATAAACCCAAGAAGAAACACACCGAGACACATAGTAATCAAATTGGCAAAAATTAAACACAAAGAAAAATTAATGAAAGCAGCAAGGGAAAAACAAATAACATACAAGGGAACTCCCATAAGGTTAACAGCTGATTTCTCAGCAGAAACTCTAAAAGCCAGAAGGGAGTGGCATGATATACTTAAAGGGATGAAAGGGAAGAACAAACAACCAAGATGACTCTACCCAGCAAGGATCTCACTCAGATTCCATGGAAATATCAAAAGCTTTACAGACAAGCAAAAACTGAGAGAATTCAGCATCACCAAACCAGCTCTACAACAAATGCTAAGGGAACTTCTCTAAGTGGGAAACACAAAAGAAAAGGACCTACAGAAACAAACCCAAAACTATTAAGAAAATGGTCATAGGAACATACACATCAATAATTACCTTAAACGTGAATGGATTAAATGCTCCAACCGAAAGACACAGGCTTGCTGAACGGATACAAAAACAAGACCCACATATATGCTGTCCACAAGAGACCCACTTCAGACCTACGGACACATTCAGACAAAGTGAGGGGATGGGAAAAGATATTCCATGCAAATGGAAATCAGAAGAGAGCTGGAGTAGCACTACTCATATCAGATAAAACAGACTTTAAAATACGGAATGTTACAAGAGACAAGGAAGGACACTAAATAATGATCAAGGGATCAACCCAAGAAGATATAAAATTTATAAATATATATGCACCCAACATAGGAGCACCTCAATACATAAGACAACTGCTAACAGCTATAAAAGAGGAAATCGACAGTAACACAATAATAGTGGGGGACTTTAACACCTCACTTACACCAATGGACAGATCATCCAAAGTGAAATTAAGGAAACACAAGCTTTAAATGACACAGACCAAGTAGATTTAATTGATATTTATAGGACATTCTGTCCAAAAATAGATTTCTTCTCAAGTGCACACGGAACATTCTCCAGGATAGATCACATCTTGGGTCACAAATCAAGCATCAGTAAATTTAAGAAAATAGAAATCATATCAAGCATCTTTTCTGACCACAACACCATGAGATTAGAAATCAATTACAAGGAAAAAAACATAAACACAAACACATGGAGGCTAAACAATACGTCAATAACCAAGAGATCACTGAAGAAATCAGAGAAAATCAAAAAATACCTAGAGACATATGACAACAAAACACAATGATCCAAAACCTGTGGGATGCAGCAAAAGCAGTTCTAAGAGGGAAGTTTATAGCAATACAAGCCTACTTCAAGAAACAAAATCTCAAACAATCGAACCTTACACCTAAAGGAACTAGAAGAAAAAAACAACCCAAAATTAGCAGAAGGAAAGAAATCATAAAGATCAGAGTAGAAATAAATGAAATAGAAAACAATAGAAAAGATCAATAAAACAAAAAGCTGGTTCTTTCAGAAGATAATATTGATAAACCATTAGCCAGACTCATCAAGACAAAGAGGGAGACGACTCAAATCAATAAAATTAAATTCAAAAAGGGAAGTTACAACAGACACCGCAGAAATACAAAGCATCTTAAGAGCCTACTGCAAGCAACTCTATGCCAATAAAATGGACAACCTGGAAGAAGTGGACAAATTCTTGGACAGGTATAACCTTCCCATCACTGATGAACATAAACTCAAAAATCCTCAACAAAATACTAGCAAACAAAGTGAACACATTAAAAGGATCAGACACCATGAACAAGTGGGATTTATCCCAGGGATGCAAGGATTCTTCAATATACTCAAATCAATGTGATATACCACATTAATAAATTGAAGGAAAACCATATCATCATCTCAATAGATGCAGAAAAAGCTTTTGACAAAATTCAACACCCATTTATGATAAAAACTCTCCAGAAAGTGGGCAGAGGGAACCTCTCTTAACATGATAAAGTCCATATATGACAAATCCACAGCAAACATTCTCAATGGTGAAAAAAATGAAAGCATTTCCTTTAAGATCAGGAACAAGACAAGGACATCCAATTTCACCACTATTATTCAACATAGTTTTGGAAGTCCTAGCCACAGCAATCAGAGAAGAAACAAAAGAAATACAAATTGGAAAAGAGGTAAAACTGTCACTGTTTGCAGATGACATGATACTATACACAGAGAATCCTAAAGATGCCACCAGAAAACTACTAGAGCTAATCAATGAATTTGTTAAAGTTGCAGGATACAAAATTAATGCACAGAAATCTCTTGCATTCCTATACACTAATGATGAAAAATCTGAAGGAGAAATTAAGGAAACAGTCCCATTTACCATTGCAACAAAAAGAATAAAATACCTAGGAATAAACCTACCTAAGGAGACAAAAGACCTGTATGCAGAAAGCTATAAGACACTGATGAAAGAATTTAAAGTTGATATAAAAGATGGAGAGATATACCATGTTCTTGGATTGGAAGAATCAACATTGTGAAAATGTTTATACTACCCAAAGCAATCTACAGATTCAATGCAATCCCTATCAAATTACCAATGACATTTTTCACACAACTAGAACCAAAAATTTCTCAATTTGTATGGAGACACAAAAGACCTCGAATAGCCAAAGGAGTCTTGAGGGAAAAAAAACAGGTGGAAGAATCAGACTCCCTAACTTTAGACTATACTACAAAGCTTCAGTAATCAGGACAATATGGTACTGGCACAAAAACAAATATAGATCAATGGAACAAGATAGAAAGCCCAGAGATAAACCCACACAGCTATGGTCAACTAATAAAGGAGGCAAGGATATACAATGGAGAAAAACAGTCTCTTCAATGAGTGGTGCTGGGAAAACTGGACAGCTACATGTAAAAGGATGAAATTGGAACACTCCTTAACACCATACACAAAAATAAACTCAAAATGGATTAGAGACCTAAATGTAAGAATGGACACTACAAAAACTTAGAGGAAGAGCATTCTTTGACAAATCACTGTAAGATATTTTTTGATCTATCTCCTAGAGTAATGGAAATAAACAAAAATAAACAAACGGGACCTAATAAAACTTCAAAGCTTTTGCACAGCAAAGAAAACCATAAACAAGATGAAAAGACAACCCTCAGAATGGGAGAAAATATTTGCAAATGAATCAACGGACAAAGGATTACTCTCCAACATATATAAACAGCTCATGCAGCTCAATATTAAAACAAACAACCCAATCAAAAAATGGGAAGATCTAAATAGACATTTCTCCAAAGAGGACATACAGATGGCCAAGAGGCACATGAAAAGCTGCTCAACATCACTACTTTTAGAGAAATGCAAATCAAAACTACAATGAGGTATCACCTCACACCTGTTAGAATGGGCATTATCAGAAAATCTACAAACAACAAAAGCTAGAGAGGGTGCGGAGAAAAGGGAACCTTTTTGCACTGTTGGTGGGAATGTAAATTGATACAGCCACTATGGAGAACAGTATGGAGGTTCCTTAAAAAACTAAAAATAGAATTACCATAATCCAGCAACCCCACTACTGGGCATATATCCAGAGAAAACCATAATTCAAAAAGACACATGCACCCCAGTGTTCATTGAAGCACTATTTACAGTAGCCAGGTCATGGAAGCAACCTAAATGCCCATCAACAGATAAATGGATAAAGAAGAGGTGGTACATATATACAATGGAATATTACTCAGCCATAAAAAGGAACAAAATTGAGTCTTTTTTTTGAGATGTCGATGGATCTAGAGACTGTCATACACAGTGATGCAAGTTAGAAAGAGAAAAACAAATATATATTAACGCATATATGTGGAACCTAGAAAATGGTACAGATGAACCGGTTTGCAAAGCACAAATTGAGATACAGAAGTAGAGAAAAAACGTATGGACAGCAAGGGGGAAAGCCGCAGGGAGGTGGGGGTGGTGGTGGGCTGAATTGGGAGATTAGGATCGACATGTATACACTGATGTGTATAAAATGGATGACTAATAAGAACCTGCTGTATAAAAAAATAAATTTAAAAAAGAAATAAATGCAAAGTACCTAATTATAAAATAGCTGCCTGAAGGAAAAAAAAAAAAAAAGAAACTTGAGATATCCAACGTTCTTTAATTATATCAATTACATCCCTTGAAAGACTAATATGAAATAGCCACGTTTCTTGATCCTTTAAGACCTTGAAACAGATCTAGTTCAAGACCATTCACATTCTATTGTGCTTCCTTTCACCTTTTATTCAGCTGTTTTAGAGTGGAACTTAATGCAATAATATATATTGACAAATATTATGTTTAGTATTCTAGGAGTTTGGACTTAGAAATTTAGGAATTTGGAAGCTAGGAATTTGATTCCATTTATTTATTTATTTATTTATTTATTTATTTATTTATTTTTTTGTGGTATGCGGGCCTCCCTCTGCTGTGGTCTCTCCCATTGCGGAGGACAGGCTCCGGACGCGCAGGCTCAGCGGCCATGGCTCACGGGCCTCAGCCGCTCCGCGACATGTGGGATCCTCCCAGACCGGGGCGCGAACCCGGTTCCCCTGCATCGGCAGGCGGACGTGCAACTGCTGCGCCACCAGGGAAGCCCCAGGAATCAATTTCTTTGCCTGCTGATTTGTCTGAATAAGGCCCAGGCGGACGCGCAACTGCTGCGCCACCAGGGAAGCCCTGATTCCATTTATTTTTAAGGAAAAAAGATTTCCTCCAAAATATCTCATTTTCAGGATGAAATGTATGGTTCCTAATGCAGATTTGAATTTTCTTTTTTAATACAGGATAACCATACCAAACTCTTCTATCTTCTTATAATAGGAAAGGAATATAGGGGAGGGGAGGTTAACCCTCTCTTACTTCTGTGTAATGCAAAGGTTGCATTTGGATAATTCCTCATATCAGATATTTTACACTTGTTTTTGAAGTAATTATAGTGGAGAAGATTCATAGAATTTACTTCATACAGTTTTAAATTATGACCACAGATTGCTTAAAAGGGCAAATGGTAAACAGGGAATACAGGCTGTATAAAAGATGTGGTCATTAGTCTCCTTAATGTACAACAGATACTTACAAACCAATATAAATATTCTAATTTAAATACCTCAGTTGAAAATGATAAAAAATTTTAAATCAAGAAATAAACCACAAACTTGAGGAAAAATTTTAAACTAATAACAAGCACAAACACAAATGCATCTTACTTCAAATGTTATACTGGCAAAAATGAAAACAAAAACTACCTTGGTCCTCAGTATCTGTGGGTTCTGCAAAATATATTCAGCCAAAAATTTCCAGAAAGCTCCAAAAAGAAAAATTTGAATTCACTGCACAATGGCAACCATTTACATAGTATTTACAAATATTTACAAAGCATTTACTTTGTGTTTGGTATTATAAGTAATCTAGAAATTATTTAAAGTATAGGAGACAATGAGTAGATTATATGCAAATACTATACCATTTTGTATAAGGGACTTTAGCATCCACAGACTGGTATCTAGCAGGGGTGGGGGGGGGTCATGGAACCAATTCCCCCTCAGATACCAAGGAATAACTATACTGCAACATTACTAGTCAGCCTTGGTAGGGATATAGAGAAAATATTTTTCACTCATATTGAGGAGGTCACTAGGTAAAAACTTTCTGGAGGGCAACAATTCTGCTATACGTATCAAGAGTCTTAAAAAATGTTTCTTTTTGAATCACAAATTTTCTTGCCAGGATTTTATTCTAAAATACAGATATTTGAAAAATGATGAAGAATGTTCCTGCAGTGCTATTCATAATAAAAATTTGAACCAATATAAATATCTAGAAATAAGTAATTGCCTAATTAATTCCTAGTCTACCCATAGAGTAGAATTCATGAAGTAAAATCCATAGAGTGGAATTCAAAGTGTGGGTCCAAATTTACCTATTTATTGGCTCTTCAGTAATGTGGAGAATCACACAAAACAAAAAATAAATGTAAATCTAGCATATATGATTAGTTTTAAAATATAAAATTAATTGTTATACACATGTAACTAAATATACAAAGGAAAGATAAAATACAGAAAGGTAGAATTGTGTGATTTTTTATAATTTTATTTATCATGATTTTCTTTTACACATTATTGATGACCAGAAAAAAATAGCTGTTCTTCAACAAAACATATTACCTCCAAAAATCCCTATTAATGACTATCCCTCCTTTAACCTTCTTGTGCATCCCTTTTACCGGAATCTTCAGGATTATTAATGCCTCCATAAATGTCAAGTGTTTTAATCAGTATATGGACATTTGAAAACAAATTTAGCTGAAGTTATCAAACTGTGGCTATTTAAGCATATTTCCTTTTCCAAACAACCAAACCACTCAGCTCTCCCCATTACAAGGGTCCTTGACTTTGAGTTCAAATTAAATGATTTGACCAGCACCACACAACTGAAAAATATGTTAGAATTAGGAATTAAGTCCAATTTCCCAAAGGCATCAATTCAGGATTTAAATTTCAATTTAAATTAAGTATGTTGGAATGAGATAAACAAGGTTAGAGTGGTAAAATATTTTAAGTTTGATAAGTTATAATTCAGTCTCTCAATATATATATATACACACACACATTTCTGTACATCTATCTATCCATATCCACAAGCACACAAATACATATATACACACAGCATATGCACACATACTCATTCCTCGGTGTAGACAGGAAAAGCTATTATTTCTGCCTTTTAGAATATTTAATGTTTATACATTTTCTAGCTTAGATTTTACAAATAAAAACCTTTAAGATACAAGTTATGTTAACCTTCGTCCTAATTACATGATAGATGAAAAGCAGAATTACCAGTAGAAGTTTTAAGAAAATGTCTAAGTATATTAAAAAGCTTTCCAAAGCTTTTACTATCAATTTAAAACAAAAAAACACTAAAAAGTCCTTGGCCATTTGATACAACATTTCAGGAGACCCAGAGACACATTCCTGAGTGAGGTTCCTTTATCAGCAACTTCAGCATGGATTGGAAACATGTGAGAGGTGCACAGTATCCAGCCTCACCTCGGCCTACTGAATCAGAATCTGCCCTTTCCACAAAATACCCAGGGGAATCAATGAACCTTAAAGTTTGAGAAATACTAAATGAGAGGAAGTAATGACAATAAAATTTAAGATCAATAAGTTCATGATAACTAATAAATGCCCCAAAGCTTAAAGAGCAGTCAATCTTTCTTATACTAATTCTCATTTAGTTTTTACCCTTCAACAGTTCCTTATAGCTTACTGGTCTTACTTTATTATTTTCCAAGTCCTTGCAATATACACCAGAAAGGTAAGTTTTTTTGCATTCACATATTAAGAGAAAAAAACTCAAGAGTGACAAATTTTGAAGTGATTTTAAGCTTTTTTAGAGCCAGAAAACGGGCAAAACAGGGTATAGCTGTATTTACAAATTATGCAAATTCAACAGCTGCAATTTATGCATATCATGTATAAGCCCTTTGTCATTTACCTACATAAGTCCCTCGGGAATATTCATACCTAGACAAGAACACAGTTTCTCCTTCCACCCCCTTTTTTTAAAAAAAAAAAAAAAAAAAAAAGTACTGTAGGAGTATTAAACTTATAACAAAATGTTGTGCATTCCTTTCAGACGAAAAAAAAAATCACTAAAAATCACATATTGCTTTGTATAATCCACCTTATTAATTCATGCTATTTTAGCCTCAATAGTCCTTATAGTTTCAGAACCATGAATACAATCTAGAAGTCTGAGAGAATATTCAAAGCTGAATATCAAAATACAGTTTGTATTTAACCAATACTTAAGTTCTTCACAAGTCTATTCTAAAATCATTTATGTAGCAAATAGGTATATATACACACTGAATAACTGAAATGTCCAAATATTATAAATTATAAAGTGAAATATCAATAGGTTATCAGTAAAGAAATCTTAAATTCACAAATTCAATGATTTAACAAAGTGTGTATTTGCTCATCTCTTCATTTATTGATTTTGCTATCAGCCAGGTATTCTACTAGACAAAGGATATATAAAAATAAATAAATTAATTAAAAAAAAAAAAAAGGATATATAAAGATGGGGGAAAAGTCCCTACCTTTCAGAAATGTATAGTCTGGTAGAGAGATAACTGTATTTCATCTGATGTTTAACATTTTTAAATTTAATTTATTATTTCCTTTTAGTTGTATATGATAAAAAAAGCATCTCTTTTGAAACATTTATAGCAAAGTAGGTAAGTACCCACTAGACATTAGATTTTAAGTGAGTCGAGAAAGTCATTCTGCCCTTCAACTTTTGTTCTAGAAAATAAAAAGGATTTTCATGAACCAAATGTTCAAGGAGCATCCTACTATATAGCACAGGGAACTATATTCAATATCCTATGATAAACCATAATGGAAAATATTATGAAAAATGTGTATATATATATGTATATATATAACTAAATCACTGTGCTGTGCAGTATAAATTAACACAACATTGTAAATCAACTAAACTTCAATAAAATGAATTTTCTAAAAAAATTCAAAGAGCAGAATTAAACCTCTGTTGTGGCCAGCCAAATCATAATAGTTAAATATGTTGATAAATATCCAAGAAGGCGGCTTTGAAAAAGAAATGCATCAGACAAGGAAAAGTAGCATCACTCTGAAGAATGATTATTTTAAAAAATCTTCCTAAAATGTTTGCAACCCTTGGGCCCGTGAGCCATGGCCGCTGAGCCTGCGCGTCCGGAGCCTGTGCTCCGCGACGGGAGAGGCCACAACAGAGGGAGGCCCGCATACCACCACAAAAAAAAAAAAATAAATAAATAAAATAAAATGTTTGCAACCCTTAATAGAAGGAAAGAACCCACATACTCCTGGAGCACAGCAAGCCATGATGAAAGAAACAGAGATGAAAAGATAATACGAAAGGATGGAAAGCAGAGAATGAAATTAGGAAGAGTATAGGAAGTTCTAAACTCTCCCGCAGAGTTAAAATGTTGATGAAAAGGTAAAACTTATATTGCAGAACAAAAGAATATGAAACAATCTTGAGATGCTCTGCTAGAATGCAGAGAGGAAAGGGAAAAATGAATAATAAATTAAGGAAATGGATGATAGTTATGAATGATAGGGATAGGAGATCCAACTTATGAATTATTAGTTATTGATGAAATGATTGGACACATTGGACAATGAAAATATTCAAAGATATAATAGAAGAAAGTTTTAACAACCTTTAAAAATCTATTTAAATAGTCAAACATAAGCAAAACCATTGAACAGAAAACCAATCTTAAACACACCATGCGGAATATTAAACAAAACTAAGTCTCTAGGTAGGGAAAAAATGAGCAAATCATCAAGGTACTGAAAAAAATAATGAACAGTCTTTTAAGACATTGAGGCTATAATTAAGTAAATTCTTTAGATTTCTGATTTTTTTACTACTGTAATTATTTTGGGGCACCAGGACCTGTACCCACATAAGACAGTGAATTTAATCAATGAATGTTATGTGTGTTCTGACTGCTCCATCAACTAACCATTCCCTATTTCTCTCCCTCTCTTCCAGCCTCCCTAACTCCCTGAGACACAGCAATATCAAAATTAGGCCAATTAATAGCCCCACAATGGCCTCTAAGTGTTCAAGTGAAAGGAAGAATTTCATGTCTCTCGTTCTAAGTCAAATGCTAGAAATGATTAAGCTTAGTAAGAAAGGCATGTTAAAAGCCAAGACTGATGCGAGAGGCCTACCTTTTGGCCTAACAGCCAAGTTGTGAATGCAAGGGAAAAGTTACTGAAGGAAATTAAAAGTGCTTCTCCAGTGAACAGACGAATGATAAGTAGAACAGCCTTACTGCTGATATGGAGAAATTCTATGAAGACAGAGAGGTGAGCAAGCTGCAGAAAAGTAAATGAAACAGCCTTCTCTTGAAAGAAGATGCTATCTAGGACTTTCACAGCTAGGGAGAAGTCGATGTCTGGCTTCAAGTACAATCTGACTCTTCTTTAGGGGCTAATGCAGCTGGTGACTTTAAGTTAAAACCAATGCTCGTTTACCATTCTGAAAATCCTAGGGCCCTCAAATACCGTATGCTAACACATATATGGAATCTAAGAAAAAAAAGTCATGAAGAGCCTAGGGGTAGGATGGGAATAAAACACAGACCTACTAGAGCATGGACTTAAGGATATGGGGAGGGGGAAGGGTAAGTTGTGATGAAGCGAGAGAGTGGCATGGACATATATACACTACCAAACAGAGGGTGGATAGCTAGTGGGAAGCAGCCACATGGCACGGGGAGATCAGCTAGGTGGTTTGTGACCACCTAGAGGGGTGGGATAGGGAGGGTGGGAGGGAGGGAGACGCAAGAGGGAAGAGATATGGGAACATATGTATATGTATAACTGATTCACTTTGTTGTAAAGCAGAAACTAACACACCATTGGAAAGCAATTATACTCCAATAAAGATGTTAAATTAAAAAATTATGCTGAATCTGATTATGTGCTCTGTAAATCAAAGCCTTGATGACAATATATCTGTTTACAACATAATTTTTTGAACATTTTAAGCCCATCGTTAAGACCTGATGCTCATAAAAGATTCCTTTCAAAATGTTACTGCTCATTGACAATGCACCCGGTCATCCAAGATCTGATGGATATGTACAAAATACATGTTTTCATGCCAGCTAATACAACATCCACTCAGCCCATGGATCAAGGAGTAATTCTAATTTTCAAGTCATATTATCATGGTTAACCAAGGGGGAAAGGTGGGCAGGGATAAATTGGGAGATTGAGATCTACATATACACACTAGTATATTTAAAATAGATAACTAATAAGACCTTACTGTATAGCACAGGGAACTCTACTCAATACTCTGTAAAGACCTATATGGGAAAAGAATTTAAACCAGAGTGGATATATGTATATGTATAACCGATTCACTTTCCTGTACAGCAGAAACATTGTAAATCAACTATACTCCAATAAAAATTAACTAAAATTTTTTTTTAAAGAAATACAGCTATAGCCGTCATAGGTGGTGATTCCTCTGATGGATTTGGGCAAAATAAACCAAAAACCCTCTGGAAATATTTACTATTCTAGATGCCATAAGAACACGTGTGATTCATGGGAAGAGGTCAAAAAAACATTAATGGGAGCTTGAAAGCATTTGGTTCTAACCGTCATGGATGACTTTGAGGGGTTCAAGACTTTAGTGAAGGAAGTAACTGCAGGATGTGGTAGAAACAGCAAGAGAACTAGAATTAGAGGTGGAGCCTGAAGATGTGACTGAACTGCTTCCATCTTCTAAAACTTGGAGATGAGGAACTGCTTCTTATGGATGAGCAAAGAAGTGGTTTCTGGGGATGGAACCTACCCCTGGTGAAGATGCTGTGAAGATTGTTGAAAAGACAAAGTATTCAGAATATTATATAAACTTAATAAAGCAGTGGTGGCAGGGTGTGAGAAGACTGACTGCAATTTTGAAAGAGGCTCTACTGTGGGTAAAATGCTATCAAATAGCACTGCATGATACAAAGAAATCATCTGTGAAGAGTCAGTTGATGTGGCAAACATCATTGCTGTCTTATTTTAAGGCATTGCCCCAGACACCCCAACTTTAGCAACCACCACCCTGATTGGTCAGCTGCCATCAACATCAAGGTAAGACTCTTCACCAACCAGCAAAAAGATTGAGTTGCTAATCATCTGAGCCTTCAGCATTTTTTAGCAAAGAAGTATTTTTCAACTAAGGTATGTGTATTTTTTTGTAGATATGATGCTATTGCACACTTGAGACTACAGCATAGTGTAAACATAACTTTTACATACATTGAGAAACCACAGAAATCCATGTGACTTGCTTTACTGTAATTTTTGCTTTGTGATGTTCTGCTACCAAACCCACAATATCTTCCAGGTGTGCCTATACATCAATCCCATAAAGGGTCAAAAAACTTAAATATTTATATCTAACTTAGAAACCACTGGAAAAGCAATAAGTTCAAAAAATAATATTTTCACAAAACTACAATTACTTTTTTTTTTTTTTTTTTTTTGCAGTCCGTGGGCCTCTCACTGTTGTGGCCTCTCCCGTTGCGGCAGAGCACAGGCTCCGGACGCGCAGGCTCAGCGGCCATGGCTCACGGGCCCAGCCGCTTCGCGGCATGTGGGATCCTCCCGGACCGGGGCACGAACCCGTGTCCCCTGCATCGGCAGGCGGACTCCCAACCACTGCACCACCAGGGAAGCCATACAATTACTTTTTAATAGGATGTGTGTACCTATTGGACACTGAATATTTTCTCAAACGTTGGAACCAGATTGAACAGGCTCAGCCTTGCTCCCGATCCACACTGATTTTCATGGAGCCTATGTTCTTCATCATTGGAAATGCCCAAAACCCATCTTCACAAAGATAAGATGACATCAAAAGAAAAGCGGTAGAATCTAATGTTGAAACCATAAGCCACCTTAAGCTAGTAGTTTGCACTGTGTCTAGCAGTGGGCTACTATGTTTCCTTGAGAATTTAAGATATCCCAGAGCATCCCCATGAGTTCCCTTGGTGCTCTAGGGCTCTTTGGCTCACAGATTGGGAATCAAAATTCTAAGAAGTTTATTTTCTGAGAAATACATTTTCACAGCACTCTCTTCATGTTTAAAGCACTTTAATCAAGGTATTCTTTATGATTGTTGCCCTTTTTCTTACTTTTGTTTAATTAAGAATCTTGTTAACCACTGATTGGGTGAAGCTGATACTAATTATGGGAGAAAAAGTGGGGAAAAATAAATACCCTTTTCTCAGTAAGCCATACTTTTACAAGTCTTTTAAATCTTAAATTGGCCACCACTGAGATCTGAGTATTCCATTCACTGAAACCCAGGTTTCAGGGCAGGAAAACAAGGCAATGGATGATTCCAGCAGAGCAGTCAATAGAAAGGAAGTCTCAACCCTTCAAAAGGGGAGGGGGTTATACAAGAGAGAACCTTCATTTTCTAGAATTTTACCTACACTGTCCATAGGATGGCTACCAATTTTGTAGATGTTTCATTACATTTTGTTGACTTGATGGTAAAATAGACACAACATATGTATAGACATGTCTTTTATTCACGTTGTATAAAATGAGAGATGCGAGTCTAGAGCATACTTTTAACTTAGAGATGCAGGAAGGATATCCAGAGGGAGAGAATGATAGGGGTTCCAAACAATTCTTGATGAGAAACCTCTGAGGTGTGTCTGTGTCTCAGGTGTGTCTGTGTCACTGTACATATATGCTAGAGGCTGAAGATGAGAAGGCTAATTTCTGGCCTAAATATAATTTTTTCCTTTACATACCCTTCTCTAAAAGGGTTAATGGGGTTTTTACAGGGGGAAATATTTTGCAATTAATACATGTAGATTACATTAAAAACAAGTACTAAGCTTAAACGACCTAAAGAAGGTACAAACTTTGTAGGAAAATCACATAGTGAAGAAAAATAAAACAAAAGGAAAAATAAAAAGACCTCAGAATATATATCTCTTAAATTTAAATAACCATAATGGTGTTAGGTTTTTCTTTTATTTCCTTGTTTTGAATGAAACTACTACATGGTGACTGCATACAGTTTTATAGTGATGGTGCAAGAAAAATTGTGTTTTCATAATTTTGGACAAGTAATTTCATATCTCAGAACCTAAAGAAATAATGAGATGCAAAAGAGGTTAATTACAGCATCATGTGTAACAGCAATAAGATTTTTAAAAATCTAAATGTTTAATATTAAGGATAAATAATATACCATGGCATTATAGGATGGACTACCTAGATTTAAGCAAAAATATTTCAATTACATAAAAGTGAATATGGGCTTCCCTGGTGGCGCAGTGGTTGAGAGTCTGCCTGCCGATGCAGGGGACACGGGTTCGTGCCCCGGTCCGGGAGGATCCCACATGCCGCGGAGCGGCTGGGCCCGTGAGCCATGGCTGCTGAGCCTGCGCGTCCGGAGCCTGTGCCCCGCAACGGGAGAGGCCACAACAGTGAGACGCCCGAATACAAAAAAAAAAAAAAAAAAAAAAAAAATACACTTGAAAATCCTGGAGAAACATAAAATGTACCAGCTGATTACTCCCAGGTGATGGTACTACAAATTATTTAATTTGCTCCTACATACTTTCATACTTTTTGAAATTTTCTATCACTAGCACATATTGCTTTATAATTAAGAAGTTCTTAATTTAGTGTTATCTAGTGAATTGTGTCCCTCTGGCATTCATATGTTGAAGCCCTAACTCTCAATTTTACTATATTTGGAGATATGGCCTTTAAGGAGGCCATTCAAATTAAAAGGTAATAAGCATAGGGCTCTAACACAAGAGGACTGGTATGCTTATAAAAAGAAGAGACCTCAGAATCCCCCTTTCTCACGCACACAGAGGAAACACCATGTAAGACCATAGAATGGAGGCAGATGTGAGGACATAGCAAGATAGTGACCAGCTGCAAGCCAGGAAAGCGGCCTTACCAGACACACCAACCCTGTTAGCACCTTGATCATGAACTTCCATCCTCAAACTGTGAGGAAATAAAATTCTGTTGTTTAAGCCACCTAGTCTGTGGTATTTCATTATGGAAGCTTGAGCAGACTAATACATTTGTTCAACCAAAATGTTTATAACCATGTATAAACATGGAAAACGTTACAATCAACTTAAGTTAAAAATCAACTTAAGTTAAAAAAAAAAAAACAGCACATAGTAGCATGCATATTTATAACTACAGCTCAAGTTTGGGACAATAACTAGATAATAGAAAATAATTACTGTATCAGATCAGTTTTATATTTTTTTGTTTTAAAATGCTATTTATATTTTATCAATAATGATATTTTAAGAAATTGGTGCCCACGGGACAACTAATACTATTGTAGTTGGCTGCAAAGTCTCCTAATTCTGTTAGATTACGAGTTCCTTGGGAAAACTCTTTAGTAACTCAAGAGGCAAGTTTTGCCTAGGAGAAGGAGCCCGAGGCTGCCATTTTACCTATGCAGTCTTTCCCAATTTCTGGTGTAAGTTTTTCCCCACAGGTGAAAAAATTTAATGTAACATGGGAGAAGTTGATAGGAAACTTGTGTCTAGCAATTAACAGCCTGACAAAAACAATATATTTAGAACATTTTACAAGTAAATCACGCAAGTTTAAAAATACAATAGAGCTAAGAACAGACTTATCATCTTCTGAATATTTTATATTATTTTCATTATTATTTTAGTCAAACAGGTTTTCACTTACAAATAGCTAATTCTTAAAATTTTAGGCATTGTCTCAAACTTTCTCTGCTTAACTCACCCAAGCTTAATTACGGCCAGCTTGCTCAATCTTGGTTTCCAAAGCACCTGGAACCTGCTAGGACCAGGTGGCCACAATACAAACAGAGCTGATAATATATACAATGGAGTATTATTCAGCCATAAAGAAAAAACAAAAGAAGGAAATCCAGCCTTTGCAACAGCATGAATGGCCTTTGAAGGCATTATGTTAAGTGAAAGAAATTAGAGTATGACAAGCACTTTAAGATCTCACTTATAGCGAATCTAGAAAAACCAACTAGCCAAACCAATACCACCAAACTCATAGAAAACCTGATCTGATTTGTGATTACCAGAGGTTGGGGGTGGGGTAGGGACTGAAGGAAGGTGGTTAAAAGGTATAGATTTCCAGTTATGTGACAAAAAAAAAAAAAGTACCAGGGTTATAATGTATAACATGATAACTATAGTTAACACCACCGTATGACATACAGGAAACTCAAGAGTATATATTCTGAGAGTTCTAATCACAAGATTTTTTTCTTTTTATGATATCTATACTAGATGATGCACGTTAACTAAACCTGTTGTGGTAACCATTTCACAATGTATGTAAACCAAACCATCATGCCATACATTTAAACTTACATAGTGATATACCTCAATTATTTCTCATTAAAATTGGAAATTAAAAAAAACAGACCAGGTTAAATTCTAAGTGATGTCTGGAAAAATATTAGATGAAAATCTCATAAAACATATCCTAGGAGCTAATCAAAAGTTAGACAGTGGAAAAACTGGGGCTTTTGGCAGAATTACCATTTTGCCCAGAAAAAATTTTACTCACATGAGCTGTTTTCTGAGATCATCCAAGCTGCTCAATTCCAAAGGGAGCAAAAGCCACTTGGGGTAGGGCACCTTCTTCAGAGGGAATTTATAAAGGGTGTTTCTTTCCCCCCTCATTTCAGTGACTCGGACCACCAGCAGCAGCACCTCCTAGGAACTCGTAACAAATGCGAACTCACAGACCTTACCCTCGACTTAAATAATCTGGGCGGTGGGCCCAGCATTCATTGGTTTAACAAGTCCTCCAGGTGATTCTAATGAGCATTCAAGTTTGAAAATAACTGCCTGAATTGAATTTTCAGGGAGCCAAATATCTATTGTAAAGGAGGATGTGAAAAAAATCACCCTATTCCTTTTTTTCCACTCCATTCCTACATTATGCCCTTAGTTACTTCCTATTATGGATTTCTTCCCTGTACTTGTAAGTACAAAATAAGGTATGGATAATTAGCTAGATCTATTTTTCATCAAAGATAACTAAATAAAGTTAGAAAGGAAATCAAGAAATAAAAAGGAAATAGAGAAGTATAAATTTTCAGGTAGCTTAAACTTGGCCAAATTATCTTGAGGCAAAAATAAGAAAAATAAGAAAAGCCCAGGATAATCAGCAAATTTTGGTGAAAGTGATGTGTTTACTGACAGAATACAAAAGACTGTCTTTTGTGTATCCTGGGTTATGTGAAATTTCTAGTGATTCTCTAGTTAAAGAAGCTTCTCTGTAACAAGGTACTACCTTTAAATGGGTGCAGGTGCATTTTCAAGGGTAGTATTATATTACAGCTAGTGTTCTCAGCACTGAAAGTCGTCTGAAGTGGTTAGCTCAGAAGAATCTGAGCAGAAAGCAGGAACTAGCTTTCTAGAGGATTTCATTTAAAACTCATCTTCCAAGCAAGAATGATGGCAGTCTTTCAGTTTCTCCTTAAGAGTCCTCAAGAACAGAGATGATTCTCTCCATCAGAAAATGAAGAGAAGCAAATCAAAACTAATGCACTAAGGCACACTAGGACAGAGAAAAGTGCCTTTACAAAGACCCGGTTCGATGCTTACAAGGGGCTTCAATCATGGCACAGAAAATCCTTTTTGGCTCTGTGTGAATGTCTTTTACATCTTTCTCTCTTTTCTTCCTCCCATAATAGAAAAGTCATTATCCTTCTCTTACTGTTTTTTAAACCACATAGCAACTACCATGCCAACAGGTAGACTTATAACCTTGTATACATGCTGTGTTTGATCCTCCCTTCCAACCCACCCCAGTGTTTGAACCTGAGAGAGAATATAGGAAAGAAAACAAACCCTTTGAGTACAGTTTAATTATTTACCTCTTTAAACAAGTCTTACACAAAAGGAGAAAACAGAACAATTTTTATTATTGTGAGTTACACTTTACTTAAGGGAAAAAAATGGGCAGAAATTCCACTAGAGATAAGCTATAGAAATAATAAAGCTTTAAGGCAAAAAGCCTTGATAGAACAAAAATGGCATGTGCGCATATACATAAACAGCAAACAAAAACCTATCAGCATTAGGCTCAGAGGGAGAATGGACCACAAGAATCTGGAGGATTCATGCCTTCATCTTCTAAAATCTGACTAGACTTTGAAGGAAAGCTACACGAGCAAAGTTTAATGAGCTATAGTATTAAGCAAAGTTGCATGAGTCACCGTTTTTATTTTAAGACAGAGCTTGCATAAGCACTTTCATGCTAAAACCTGTGGATTTTGTCTGCAAACACTTCTGAACCAAGCAGGAGAAAGCAATTGCATTTAATTGCTGAAGTTATTAAGCAGGTTCAGGTAAAATGGTCTATGTCCCTTAAATCTCCTCAAATGATTTCACATTTTTATCTTCTCAAGACTTATACATATTGTCAGACTTGATGAATAGACTCTTCATTTTCTTTCTCTCAGGGGTTGCAGTGCTTTCTGTCCTGCCCTTAATTTTATAGCTTTATTCTATCACTCATTCTTTCCCCCAGGTTACTAAATATAAAAGAAACAGCTGAACTACAAGATTCTGAGAGCAGTCTGTTTGTATTAAAAGTGTGAGTTCAGTAAATGGACCAGCAAACCTGACACTAAACCCGTGGCCTGTGGGAACCAGAGAATTGAGAAAACATAGTTTTCATATTTCCCCTACTTCAAGTCAACCCACAGGGACAGGAAGATTAAACAGGGATTCCAATTTCTGGGTGAAAACATGCCCTATTTTTCTCTTCCAAGGCAATTTCCATCGAATCAAAAGAAGCTAATTTGTTAAACTTCTGTGGGTCCCAAATTGGCACATAGTCAGAAATCATTTGCATGGCTGGTTATACTATTCACAAAATCAAAAGAAGACAATAAACCACCAGCCAGGAAACAGTGGGAGAGAAGGACTTGGGGACAATATAACTTTCTGATCTCCTTGAGATGCTTACCCCAGTGTATTAATGAAGCTAGTTGTAAATAATCCAATGAACGTCAAAGTAAATATCCTCAGGGTATAAGGAGACTCAAATTAAGAATGTGTGCATTGTGTCGATGACATGTTTCAGAGGTTTCTACATACTAAAAAGTCATTAAATGTTCTTTATATTCACTTTAGCTTTCAATGGCATGTCATGTAGATCTATTTTGTTGTTGCTGGTTTGTTTTCAAAATTATTTCTTCGTATTTATACTTGGATCTAAATTGTGGAGATTTTCCAGGCAGATCTTTTTATGCTTGAACCTTTTTTTTATTTCCTAATACTGTATCTCTTTATCTTTCATCAAAGTGACATACCCAACATAGAGTTTTATTTTATTTTCCATTTAAAAGGTGGCATTTTCAGTATAAGGTTTAAAGGGAATTTACCTTCCTTATTTCATGAATTTGCATTAAGGCATATTTTAATTAGGTGATCTTTCAGTTCAGAAATGAGGAGAAATTAAATTATTGCTCCTTATTTAATGAATGGCTGTGATTTTGTTTTCACTGAAAACTATTTATGGTCAATCATGATCATCCTTCCACCACCTGGCTTTGTCCACCAACAGGAACAAACTGAGGTCACATAATTTGTAGAATGCTTCCTCCATAATATTTGATTTTAACTAAAAATCTATCAAGATGACAATTATATTTGTTTAAGTAGATGAATAATTAACAAATACTGGGATTATAGTATTGTCACGGTACCACTGTACTACATTTTATATACATAATATTAAATTAATTATCCCCCCAAATCCTAAGCGCTAGAAACTATAATTATCCCTGTTTTACAGATGAGGAAAAATGACTGTATAGATAAGAGATTACAGTCATCTATAATCCATGAAGATCACGCAGCTATTCATAGGTACAGGTGAGATGCAAAACCAGAGGATCTTATTCCAGAGCCCACATTTTAACCACTTTGTTTTTTGGGTAATTCAATCTCACATGATAGGAGTTAGGCCTGACATGGTGTATAAACACAGTCATTGGTCATTTAAACTTTATGAGTTGAAGGACAGCCCAGGGTATCTGCCTGCACTACTATGTAAACCATCTCTGCACTACTTTGGAATGCTAACTAAAATCCCCCCCATTAACACCATTGCTATCTCTTGAAGTTAAGACACTGTCTTTCAAAGCCTTCTATGAAAATTGGCATATATTTTCTCAAGAGGTAAGACAGAAATCAAGTCAACAGAGATTTGCTTCTGATATTCTGTAGTTCTCACCAGGCAGAGAGCAGTGCTTTAAGGAAATGGTACACACAAGGTGCTGATTTGGATCAGAAGAGAGATTTAGGGCAGATGTGGAACTTGACACATTAACACTGGAGGTCATGCCCCAGGTGAAATACAGCAGTAGGTGGCTTTGGATGGCAAGGACAATGAGACTCTGAACTGAAGTTAGAAACAGTATGGGAGAACCATGAAGATCACTGCCATCTTTCACACTCAATCCTGAGGACAAGGATGATGCTAAAGAATGACTTAACCCTGGGAGTTAGGAGATATGTTTTCTTGCAGCTCTGTAATAGGCACATTTTACCAATGACCTTTCAACTGGAATTACATTTTGCACTTGCTATGCCACTATCTTTCAACCTCGAAATTCTCACTATATCTTAAAGTTGATCCACTATAAAGGGGGTTATTGAGGTTGTTCGAGCAAGACAGAAGCTTGAAAATTATCTAGTCCTATTCCTTTCATGGACAGACAGAGAAGTTAATGCCAAGAAAGGTTAAGTAGTGAGTTCCAAGCCACCCAGTGACTTACTAGCAAATGGGCACAAATCTAATTCCTCTCCATTGAAGACCACTTGCAGACAAAGAACATGACATATTAAGGCATGGAATGAGAATCAGGAGGGGAAAAAAAGCTAGCTCAGTCCTTAAAATATTAAACTGAGTCAGTTGATGATTTCTGACTGGTTCTAACTTTTCCCCTCCCTCAATTTCAGTTTTGTTTTACTTCCCAGAAAAGCTTGTTAATTTTTTTTTCTCTCCCATAAGAGCTGTGTTCACATAGACATGTGCTCTTTCTGCATTTTGCTTCTGTGTGTTCTGGTATGCACCTCTCTTACTCAATTTCAGCAAAAGGATGGATCCTCTTATGCTGATTTCAAATCCTCACTACTCAAAACTCTGTCAAGTAATTATGCATATGCATCTCTATTCTCACTTCTACAGTGGTCAAATCAGACAGAATTGGACACTACATTACTTCAGAGCTGAGACTTGAGGATATTTCTTTTATCTGACAAATGGCATGTTCCCCAGGTGTATTTCATAATTGCAAATTAATTTTGATCTATGCAAGGTCATAGACATTTCACTAATATCTAGACTACTGGCTACACACTCAGCATTATAACTGTCATAGCTATAAATATAGAGAAGTGTTCTTTTTTACTGCCAGAAATGCATTTTGTCTTTCTCTGAACATGCTTTCTTTCAAAGTGGTTTTAAAAGCTTTTAGTCTTACGCTATTATTTCAAGAACCATCTCCCTGCCCCAGCCTCTTGAAAATGGAATGCAAAGCCCAGCAGAAAGCACAGTTAGGTGTCACCTCCTGATGCTCTGTCCTTAAAGAGTTGGAAGAGGTCAGTGAGGGAGATTGAACCTGGGACCCCTATTGATATGTATCCAAGTGTGGAAATGAGTTGCCTGTTAATAAGGTGGAAACTTTATGTACCTCAGTGCTTTCCAATCTTCACAGACTATAATTACGAAAATAGCCCTCAGCTCCTCCAGCTGGTTGTTAACACCTAAGAGAAGACTAACATGCAGGTCACTCTTGCTTAATTATAAACAGAATGAAACACTGAGTAATGGATTGAGCACTGGACTGACTTCTAGTCTTATATTACTATCCAAAAATACTTTGTTAAAAATAACAAAACATTATCCCCTCAAAAACCCACATATATGCTATTACTTATAATTATTTTCTTTTACCAGTGATAATTAGATTTTCTAAGAGTTACTGACTGACTGGAGGAGTTAATACCATTGGGGCAAATAAGAAGTAACTCCTCCCTGCTGGTCATTAATCCTTAAAATCCTTAAGTGTCTTGAATACTACTTCTTAATTAGCCAACAAACTAGTTGGACATAATACAAGGCAAGTGCCTAACTTCCCCAAAGTGCCAGGGCCTGACTGGAAAATGATGATGTTCTTAAAATTTTACATGAACTTAATTGATTTTTACATATTTTAAATCCACCCAGGTCAGTTGTTTTGTTAATCTATTAACAATTTCTCCAGCGGGGATTCTAATCATACATGAAATACTTATTGCTAAGTAAAAGAGAAGTCTAACCAAGAAAGAAAATGAACTAACAAAACTGAATTGCTAACTATATCAGAAACAATCTGAAAATATAACCCTTGTTTGGTAGAAGGATGCATATTATTAGAACATATTTTTTAAGACGCTGATTTTATCCCCTGTTGCAATGGACTGAATGTTTGTGTCTCCCCAGTATTCTATGTTGAAGCCCTGATCTCCAGTGGGATGGTCTTAGGAGATGAGCCTTTGGGAATAAGTAGGTCATGAGAGCCCTGATGAAAGAATTAGTGCCCTTACAAGAAGAGACAAGAGAGAGATGATCTTTCTCTCCCATGTGAGGATACAGTAAAAAGCTGGGCTTCCACAAACCAGGAGGAAGATCCTCACCAAACACCGAATCTGCCAGTACCCTGATCTTCGACTTCTCAGCTTCCACAACTATGAGAAATAAATTTCTGTTGTTTAAGCCCCCCAGTCTATGGTTTCTTTTTAGAGTAGCCTGAACTAAAACACCTGTTAATTTTAATTTGTTCATATTTCTCCTCTAAAATCAATATACTTTCACAAATTTTGTTAACGGATATACAAGGTTCTATGTCTGCACAAGAATAAAAGATTTAATAAAATTAGAATGTTCCCAAAGTGTGGTTCCCTGATCCATAGCATCAGACTCACCTGGTATTCGTTGAAAGTGCAAACTCTCCAGCTTTACCTCAATGAACGGGTAGCTTTGCTTAGGGTCCAGCATTGGTGTTTTAACTGGATCCCAGTTGTTTATGATGCCTGCTAAAGTTTGAAAGTCACTGTTTTTGAGGGTTTGCTGTCTTTTTACTCTGACTGTACAGCACACACAAGCTACTCTACATAGATATAATGTTAGAATGATCTCCTGTGTTTCTCAACCTGGGATCTTGGGGCACACATAAGAGGGGTAAGGCACCAAGGAAAATTTTGTTAGAGTCTCCTACATCAGATTGTGCTCCTAGACACCTTGACCATACTCAAACACTCTTTTTTGCCCCTAGATGTTCTTAAGTGAGAAAGTTGAAGAAGGTCTCTCAGTTATGGCTGCCTATCAGGGCTGACCTAACTAACTTGACTGAAGGGAGCCCAGAGTTACCCTCACTCTTCCTTTGCCAAAAGACAGCTTTGGTGTAAAGGCCTTGAAGAACAACACTTGAAATACAAATTACCACCAGGTGGTGGTAATATTTTAAACCAGAGTAAATCAGGAAACAGTAAAATTTTTCCCCAAATGAGTTTTTATTTAATTTAAAATATTAAATACTGTCAGTTGTTGTGAGGTTAGATGATTTCTTTTTCCATGTGTTTAATTTTCCTTCATGTTATAACACTACAGACACAGCATACTTTAGGGCTTATTTTATTTTTTTATGTCATGGTTTGATATAATTAAAAGTAGACACTCCTTTACCTGTGCCACAGTTTCTTTCTTTTATTTTTTTAATTTAATTTGTCCATGAAATCCAACATTATGGGAAATACATCATAAAACACACATTGCCCTAGATTTACTTAGTCTATCAATAGGTAGCTAATCACAGAGCCAGATGCTGCAGGAACAAAAGCAAGGTCAAATATGTTTTGCTGGAGGGAAAGTCAAGGAAAATTTAAGGCTTCGAGGTACCTAAAATGAGGAAGACTATTTATCACTACAAAGCAGGAAAGGATCAGAAGACAAGGTAACTAGGAAAAAACATTTGTAGAATGAGAGAGCATGGCACCAGGTTCATAGAAACTCAAGGTTGGGCATCTCTTTTAGGTTTCTTGGCATTATACTTAATGTTTTGTTTCTGCTAACTCTCCAAAACATGGTCTGCTCAGACTATCAGCTAGAGAGTGTTTAACCACAACACTTTAAAGTTCTGTTCTGGACTAAAGTCTTGGAAAAAAAAAACAACCCTACATCTATAGAGGTAAAAGTATTTTGCAAGGTACATGAAATGCAAAGGCAGGATGATGGGTTATGAGCGTGCACTCAAGTAGAAACAGACTATATTGAAAAACAAACCAAAGCGAGTGGAAGTAGCATAAACTTTGCTGCCTTAAATCAAAACAGAAAAATAAAAATCTAGGTATCAGTGTTTATGTCCAGAACTCTAAGCTTTTTGCTATTCTCAGAAATGTGTTGAAAGATATAGTAGTCAAAGACTACAAAAAACAAGATATGATGGGTGATGTTATTTCAATTTTAGCCTGTCTCCTTGTTCCAAGAATTTACAGCACTCCCACCATACTTTGGCTGACATGATAATTAGAATCATATTGTTAAAGTCAAATAAGAATCTTTGACTCATGAGGATGAAAGAACTGCTCAGAAAGATGGCTGGGATAGTAAAGCATGGATTTTTCTTCAGCAGAGCTAGAAAGTACCTATCATATTACCATGTGGAACTCTAAGAAAACACTGTCCCTTCAAAAGCTACCTTACATAAACATTTACATAAACATTTTCATATTAATTCACCCGAATCTGCCACCATGTGGTAACCCTTCATAGATATTGTATAGAAAATGTTCTTGATACTATAAGAATCTTCCCAGGGAGCTCCAAGGAAGAGATCTGACCCTCACTGCTACCCTGATTTGCCTTTCACTCCAGCCAAGGAGGCTCAGGTCCATTCATAAAATCTCTCAATGGAGAGGACCCTAACCCACCCTACTCAAGTTACATCCTTAGGTCACATTTTCTTTTTCAATTCTCCTACCCTTTAAAAATGAACCTGATTCTAATGCAATAAAAATGTTCAGGAGAGAACCATAGTTTGGTTTGTGTTAGTTTTATACACTTTAAGAATAATCTTGGGAGTTCCCTGGTGGTGCAGTGGTTGGGAATCCGTCTGCCAATGCAGGGGAAACAGGTTCGATCCCTGCTCCGGGAAGATCCTACATGTCGCGGAGCAACTAAGCCCATGTGCCACAACTATTGAGCCTGCCTGCCACCACTACTGAAGGCCACATGCCTAGAGCCTGTGCTCTGCAACAAGAAAAGCCACCGCAATGAGAAGCCCGTGCACCTCAACGAAGAGTAGCCCCTGCTCACTGCAGCTAGAGAAAACCTGCATGCAGCAATGAAGACCCAACGCAGCCAAAAACAAATATAAATAAATTTATGAAAAAAAAGGATAATCTTAATATCTGTGCTCTGTTAAAAACCACAGGACATGGAGGAGGAGTCTCTCTCCACCACTCTTGTAGTGGAAAGATGTAAAATACATTGCAATGAATGAAAAAAAGATTAATGCACATTCTACCTAGCACAAACTTGTGGGTTTTCTCAATCTTTTATTGTCTCTTATTATCTATTTCACAGATCTGTAAATTGTGGAAAATTAATAATTAATGCAAATGATTCCTGTTCATATACATTCCAATTAGCTGTGTGGAATGCAATTGATTTTTGCCCTGTAGATAGACCCTATTTTGCGTATATTTGTAAATTCAATTCAGTATTCCTTATTTGCTTATATATCCGTGGTTGAGTTTTCCTTGAACCAGTTGCAACATCTCATTGGTTCTCTCATTAACTGGTGATTTAAACAAAATCTTTGACATGTGTTCATTGTTTATCAGTGGGAGAGTCGTAATTATACACTCCTTTTTACTAAATGCCAGCTAACACAGAAATTATAGTCTCAAGAATTGAAAACATGTATGCACTTGAAAGAATGGTACTAACTTTAAATTTAGACTGTTAGAAAAAATAATGAACCTAAAAAGGACTAATTGCTCTTCTCCTTAATTAGACAACTGTCCTTTTGAATATCCTAAAAACCCTTTGCTAAAAGCTATACAAATGTTTTAAGTAACATAGAATCTAGATATGTATTTATTAACATATTCATCAAGTTGTACTACCTTTTGCCTCATTTGCAATATAAGCCTTAATATCTTAATTCCAAAATTCTTAGTTCTTGGCAATAAACGTGTTGTTATATATCAGTGTTCTCTATTTCCACAGTGTTGTTGACCAAAAGAAGACTAGAAAAGAAAATACGGATATGAAAAATTAATATATTTTCTTCTCCAAATTCTATAAAACTGAATGTGACCTAGTTAAATCATTTTGGCAAGAGCCAGTTCACATTTCCTTGCTAGCTGCAACAGACCTTAAAGTTCACCATGCACTACCCCCTGTCCTGCAGAATTTTTATTCATATGCTACTGTTCTGTGTATGTTTATCCCATGGTATCACATAGGCTTAATGTTCTCAAGAGCAGAAGAAATGTCATCCTTTCTGTAACTTCTACAATACCAATCATGGTAAATGATCAATAATACCTTCTCTTTTTTTGTGGTACGCGGGCCTCTCACTGTTGTGGCCTCTCCCGTTGCGGAGCACAGGCTCTGGACGCACAGGCTCGGCGGCTGTGGCTCACAGGCCTAGCGGCTCTGCGGCATGTGGGATCTTCCCGGACCGGGGCACGAACCCGCGTCCCCTGCACTGGCAGGCAGACTCTCTACCACTGTGCCACCAGGGAAGCCCAATAATACCTTCTTGATTGACTGTTTAGGAGTATCAGTGCTGGCACAGTAATGATGGCTTCATAATTGCACTTTGAGAATCAGAAAGATCAACTTCTGAATCCTGTCTGGCACTTACTAGTTGTGTAACTCAAGCAAGTAACTCCAACTCTTTAAGAAGTACCTATTTTAAAAGTGCTAGGAAGATAAAATGAGACATTATATATGAAGTTCCTGATTAAATGAGATGTTATATATGGACTGCCTGCAAAGAATAGGACCTAATCAATTATAACTAATAATAGATTATAAAGGCTTCCATTTACAGGCAGTTTACTATGTGCCAGATACCATTCACATTACAATTATTATTACATACTATATTTTTATTATAATCATTATCATTATTTAAGGTGCTATAAAGAATCTAACTATGCTATTTCTGCCATGGGTTACAGTACACAGTTCTTGTCACCTGTGAAACCAAGAGTGGATTCAAAGTGTTCAGAAAAGTTTAACTTGAATAAGTGGAGTGGAGGAGAGGTTACAACTGCTATATGACAACCGACTAGAAGGACTGAAAACTGACAAAAAGGCTTGGGAGTAGCAGAGGCTAAAAGGTGACATGATTGACATCTATTTAATCAAAAATGGTGCAGATACAGTGAACATGGATTTGTTCATTAAATTCCGAATTAAAAGAATGAGGGGCACCTTTTGACATGTGTGCAAGGTAATTTTAAAATGAATAAAGAGGGCTTCCCTGGTGACGCAGTGGTTGGGGGTCCACCTGCCAGTGAGGGGGACATGGGTTCGTGCCCCGGTTTGGGAGGATCCCACGTGCCGTGGAGCGGCTGGGCCCGTGAGCCGTGGCCGCTAAGCCTGCGCGTCCGGAGCCTGTGCTCTGCGGTGGGAGGGGCCACAGCAGTGACAGGCCTGCGTACCGCAAAAAAAAAAAAAAAAAAATGAATAAAGAATATCTAACTCCAAATACTAGATAGAGAAGCTATGAAATATGTTACACCAAGAAATGGCAAGGCAGGAAATGGGAGTAGAACAAAAAGAATTTGGCCAAATTTATAAAAAGTGAAGAAATGAATTTTTTAAAAAGGTAAAAATGGGTTCAGGAAGACAATTAGAGCCTTCCATAATCTCAATGGGCTATTAATTACAACAAAATGTTTGACTACTGAGACTAAAGAATTGATATCCAAAATATGGAAGTTACTTACTTTTATGACTTCACTTTTTTCTTAAATAACACTCAAAATTTCCAGTGAACCAAAATTTCAATCTATTAATAAAGCATCCATGAAAAATTAAATATATGCAACTTTATGTATTCTATTCATATAGATACAGTATAACACATTTAACTAAATAGTTATACGAAATCATAAGTATGCTGAATACAAATTATTTGTGGTAGTGTTAGAAATGGGATCCTTTTGGGAAATCGAACAGCATTGGGAGAATTGGGAATTATAATGTCCTTAGTCTGTATTTGTTTTCTGTTATTTTTGTTTTGACGTTAATATTATTAATCACCTTTCAAAATAGTTCCAGCGTTAGTAAGTTTGCTGTAGTACAAATAAGAAGAGGTGATTAGATTATATGATTTAATTCACTTGATTCCATTTTCTATACTTGGATTAAAGATAATCTTTGAATTCTTAGTCTTACAAAAGGAGTTCAGGAATTAGGCATGTTTACACACTACCTCAGAGACTCAGAGGATTCTAAAAGATTCCAAAGGGTCAGGCAAGCTCTTTTTTTTTTTTTTTTTTTTTTTTTTTTTTTTGCAGTACGCGGGCCTCTCACTGTTGTGGCCTCTCCCGTTGCGGAGCACAGGCTCCGGACACACAGGCTCAGCGGCCATGGCTCACGGGCCTAGCTGCTTCGTGGCATGTGGGATCTTCCCAGACAGGGGCATGAACCCGTGTCCCCTGCATTGGCAGGCGGACTCTCAACCACTGCGCCACCAGGGAAGCCCAGGCAAGCTCTTGATATACTTCTGAAATCTTTGCTCTCAGTATAGTCCTATCTCC
Organism: Physeter macrocephalus; assembly: GCF_002837175.3. NCBI lineage: Eukaryota > Metazoa > Chordata > Mammalia > Artiodactyla > Physeteridae > Physeter > Physeter macrocephalus. The sequence goes on from NC_041215.1 coordinate 49,038,906, forward strand.
AGTAAACTCTCCACTGTCTAGATAGAGTGTATCTGCTCTTTTCACTCTACTGCCTGCAGCTCAGAGATAGGCAAAGAGCAGTTGAACTGGTGGGAGTGGTGCTTCACAGGCACAGTGGAAACTAGCTGTATTTATCCAGGACTTTGTGGCTCGTTACAGTCATTTCCTATCTCAGGACATCAAAGAGCTGACTGCATTTTCCACCATGATGTGTGTAATACATCTCAAAACAAATTTATGGTATGACCATGAACTACAAAATGCAACGGAGCATAAAATGCAGACAACACACATTATTTCGCCTCCTACGCACATGGAATTTCTATCTTCCTCTCTGTAGCAGCCTTTGAGATTGGAAATGACACTCTCCACGCCACCCAACACCCACAATTTTGTGTAAGTGTGTATGTGTAGTAAAGAAAAACAATACATGGAGAGACAGGAACTATATTTAGATCCACAACCACATCATCTTTACAGGAAGGAATGCTGTCATTGTTTAATATTTTGGGAATAAATGATTAAGCACAGAGCAGAAGCAAGAAGAACTACAATCCTGCAGCCTGTGGAACAAAAGCCACATTCACAGAAAGATGGACAAATGAAAAGGCAGAGGACTATGTACCAGATGAAGGAACAAGATAAAACCCCAGAAAAACAATTAAATGAAGTGGAGATAGGCGACCATCCAGAAGAAAAATTCAGAATAATGATAGTGAAAATGGTCCAGGACCCTGGAAAAGTAATGGAGGCAAAGATCGGGAAGATGCAAGAAATGTTTAACAAAGAACTAGAAGAATTAAAGAACAAACAAACAGAGATGAATAATACAATAACTGAAATGAAAAACACACTAGAAGGAATCAACAGCAGAATAACTGAGGCAGAAGAATGGATAAGTGACCTGGAAGAAAGAATGGTGGAATTCACTGCCATGGAACAGAATAAAGTAAAACGAATGAAAAGAAATGAAGACAGCCTTAGAGACCTCTGGGACAACATTAAATGCAACAACATTCACATTATAGGGGTACCAGAAGGAGAAAGAGACAGAAGGGACACGAGAAAATATTTGAAGAGATTATAGTCGAAAAATTCCCTAACATGGGAAAGGAAATAGCCACCCAAGTCCAGGAAGTGCAGAGAGCCCGAGGCAGGATAAACACAAGGAGAAACATGCCGAGACACATGGTATCAAACTGACAAAAATTAAAGACAAAAAAAAATTATTAAAAGCAACAAGGGAAAAATGACAAATAACATACAAGGGAACTCTCATAAGGTTAACAGCTGATTTCTCAGCAGAAACTCTACAAGCCAGAAGGGAGTGGCACGATATATTTAAAGTGATGAAAGGGAAGAATCTACACCCAAGATTACTCTACCTGGCAAGGATCTCATTCACATTTGACCGAGAAATCACAAGCTTTACAGACAAGCAAAAGCTAAGAGAATTCAGCACCACCAAACCAGCTCTACAACAAATGCTAAGGGAACTTCTCTAAGTGGGAAACACAAGAGAAGAAAGGGACCTATAAAAACAAACCCAAAACAATTAAGAAAATATTAATAGGGACTACATATTGATAATTACCTTAAATGTGAATGGACTAAATGTTCCAACCAAAAGACACAGGTTTGCTGAATAGATACAAAAACAAGACCCACATATATGCTGTCTACAAGAGACCCACTTCAGACCTAGGGACACATTCAGACTGAAAGTGAGGGGATGGAAAAA
>NC_041215.1:49040679-49059179 GCF_002837175.3 Physeter macrocephalus
AGCAATTCTCATATCAGATAAAATAGACTTTAAAATAAAGAATGTTACAAGAGACAAGGAAGGTGACTACTTAATGATCAAAGGGTCAATCCAAGAAGAAGATATAACAATTATAAATATATATACAACCAACACAGGAGCACCTCAATACATGAGGCAAATGCTAACAGCTATAGAAGAGGAAATCTACAGTAACACAATAATAATGGGGGACTTTTAACACCTCACTTACACCAATGGACAGATCATCCAGACAGAAAATTAATAAGGAAACATAAGTTTTAAATGGCACAATAGACCATATAGATTTGATTGATATTTAAAAGACATTCCATCCAAAAACAGCAGATTGCACTTTCTTCTAAAGTGCACATGAAACATTCTCCAGGATAGATCACATCTTGGGTCAAAAATCAAGCCTCGATAAATTTAAGAAAACTGAAATCATATCAAGCATCTTTTCCAACCACAACGTTACGATATTAGAAATAAATTACAGGGAAAAAAACGTAAAAAACACAAACACATGGAGGCTAAACAATACGTTACTAAATAACCAAGAGATCAATGAAGAAATCAAAGAGGAAATAAAAAAGTACCTAGAGAAATATGACAATGAAAACACGATGATCCAAAACCTATGGGATGCAGGAAAAGCAGTTCTAAGAGGGAAGTTTAAAGTTTATAGAAATAGAAGTTTCCTCAAAAAAGAAGAAAAATCTCAAATAAACAATCTAACCTTACACCTAAAGGAACTAGAGAGAGTGGAACAAGCAAAGCCCAAAATTAATAGAAGGAAAGAAATTATAAAAATTACAGAAGAAATAAATGAAATAGAAACAAAACCACAGCAAAGATCAATAAAACTAAAAGCTGGTTCTTTGAGAAGATAAACAAAATTGATAAACCATTAGCCAGACTCATCAAGAAAAAGAGGGAGAGGACTCAAATTAAAAAAAAAAATGTGAAATGAAAAAAGGAGAAGTTACAATGGACACCGCCTCAATACAAAGCATCATAAGAGACTACTACAAGCAACTTTATGCCAATGACTTCACAGGTGAATTCTATCAAATATTTAGAGAGGAGCTAACACTCATCCTCCTCAAACTCTTCCAAAAAATTGCAGAGGAAGAAACACTCCCAAACTCATTCTAGGAGGCCACCATCACCCTGATAGCAAAACCAAGCAAAGATACTACAAAAAAAGAAAATCACAGACCAATATCACTGATGAATATAGATGCAAAAATCCTCAACACAATACTAGCAGACAGAATCTAACACATTAAAAGGATCATACACCATGATCAAGTGGGATTTATCCCAGGGATGCAAGGATTCTTCAATATAAGCAAATCAATCAATGTGATACACTATATTAACAAAAAAAGAATAAAATACCTAGGAATAAACCTACCTAAGGAGGTAAAACTCTAAGACACTGATGAAAGAAATCAAAGATGACACAAACAGATGGAGAGATATACCATGTTCTTGGATTGGAAGAATCAATATTGTGAAAATGACTACACTACCCAAAGCAATCTAGACTCAATGCAACACATATCAAATTACCAATGGCATTTTTTACAGAACTAGAACAAAAAAATCTTAATTTTAAATCTTAAAATTTGTATGGAGACACAGAGACCCCGAATTGCCAAAGCAAGATGAAAAGACAACCCTCAGAATGGGAGAAAATATTTGCAAATGAATCAATGGACAAAGGATTAATCTCTAAAATATATAAACAGCTCATGCAACTCAATATTAAAAAAACAAACAACCCAATCCAAAAATGGGCAGAAGACCTAAATAGACATATCTCCAAAGAAGACATTGTTCATTGCAGCACTATTTACAATAGCCAGGTCATGGAAGCAATCTAAATGCCCATCGACAGACAAATGGATAAAGAAGATGTGGTACATATATACGATGGACTATTACTCAGCCTTAAAAAGGAATAAAACTGGGTCATTTTTAGAGACATGGATGGACCTAGAGACTGTTATACAGAGTGAAGTAAGTCAGAAAGAGAAAAACAAATATTGTATATTATTAACACATACATGTGGAATCTAGAAAAATGGTGCAGATGAACCGATTTACAAGGCAGAAATAGAGACACAGATGTAGAGAACAAACATATGGATACCAAGGGGGGAAAGTGGGGTGGGGTTGGTGGTGTGATGAATTGGGAGATTGGGATTGATATACATACACTAATTTGTATAAAATAGATAACTAATAAGAACCTGCTGTATAAAAAATAAATAATTTTTTTAAAAAAAAGATTAAGCACAAGTCCCACAATGTATAGAATCACTAAGTTTGGCTACAAGTGGGTAGACATGTGTAAAATTTCCATGACCTTTATCTCTTAATGTTCTCAGCATTTTCGAATCTCAGGGCTCTGGTTGCTACTTGAACTTTCATATTATCTCATTTAATCTGAGAAATAAGCCTGTGCTGTAATAATTATTCCCACTTTACTGAAGAGAAAATTGAAGTTCACAGAGGTTATGTAACAAGCTTAAGGCCAAATCACTTAACCTAGACTTGTATTTGTGCAGATTAATTCCTTAACTGCCTGGGTCCTCCTATGTCAAATAAGCTGATTGGATTAGTTCATTTCTATTAATTCTTCTGATTCTAAAATTCCTGACTCCATGAAATACCTTTCTAGTGAGTGTTCATCTCTGAGCCAGAGCTAGTTTTCTTGTATTGTTGCTTCAGATTAGCTATGTTCAAATTATTCCCTCCAAAAAGACTTTTATATAAGATATACTGGCCCTCTAGCATGAAATATCCAAATGTGTTTACATATATATGTATATATGTATGATATATATGTATATCATACACATATGCATATAATAAATATATATACATATAATTTTTTAAAAGCCTTTTAAAAATTATATACATATAGCTTTTTAAAAACCTTTTAAAACATTTAAAAATACCTTTTACCATATTACATGACATTTTTAGGCACTTTTCCTACATCGTCCTATTTAATTCTAGAAACAGCCTAGTGTAGTAGTCATCCTTCCCATGATACAAATGTGAAAATTGAACCTCAGGGAGGTTAAATAAATATATATATTTCAATTCTTTCTCCTCCTCTTAACTACATTAGAGATTCATTTGAATTAGCAAGAATGGTAACAAGACTACAAGTAAAATATTCCTAGAGAGTTTATCTCCTTGTCACCTTATCAAAGATTGCTTTTTCAGATATTCAAGTCATTTTACTTCACATCACTAGAATACTAATTTAGGTAATAGGTATCTTGCATTAGGGAGATAAGGTGAGGAGGGATTAAAATTTGTCCTTTTGAATTGCAAGTCCCTGTGGAAAGGCACTCAAGAATAAGGAAATTGGACATGGGGATAAGGGTGGGATGTGGAGAACATGAGAACAAAGTCCCAAGAAAGAAAATGTGACAATGATGGTAAAAAGGGAACGGTGGCTTTAAAAACAATTTCTACCTACTTTTCAATTTTTCCTAGAACTCAGGTTCCCATGTTCTTAGGAAAACCCCATATGGGTTACCTAGGGTTTTCTTCCACAAGCCATTGGTTGCTAAGCACTGCACTCAACTAACCCTATACATTTAAAGGCTCTTTATTTTTGTGATAAGGTAAGATAAATAGATGCAAAGGGACTAACACAAGCCTGTAAAACAGTCCAACTAGGCATTAATACAAGGATCTAATTGATGACAGTACTTTTAAACCCTATTCTTATGCTGAACAAGTTTGAAGAAATGATATTAAATCTGTTTCCCTGCTATTTACATACTTAGCTACTACCGTTCTTCACGCAGCTAATGCATTTTCTGTGGCCGTCTTTCTATACAGTGAGTAGATCTTCTGTGGACAGAACTCTAATCAGTGCAAAAATAAAGAGAGTAGCACTCTAGCTGCTCCTGAGAATCTGGCTGTCCTTCCCTCTCCTCACAGGTTTGCTCACAAAGCAGCATTAAAAACCAGAAAACAGCATAGAAAGCAGCATTTGTTTGAGGGAGTTTGGAAGAAGAGTATATCATTTAAGGAAATTTTAATAAATTCTGTACTTTAAACTTCTCTTCTGTGAATTATAAATAGCATTAGTTGGCTTTATTCAGAATCCAGGAAGTCTCTGTAGTCACACAGACACAGACAAAAGATACCTAAGTACATTTTCCATAATTCTCTAAGGGGGCTAGCTAAGCAAGCAAGTTGCTTTCAGTGGGATGATGAAGATGATGATAATGATGACGGTTCTTTTCTTCATCTGATTTCTTAAAACATTTTTTAAAATAAATCTTAAAATAAATCTCCTACGTGAGCAACTTTTTCCGTGTCTCTCACTTTCATAACCTTTTCTGTCAGAAATCGGCCCTTGAGTCATTTTATAGTACAAAAACACATGAAGGTTGGGGAATATTGTCTAATTATCACCTCCCAGAGGATGGCTGGAAATAAGTAATTTCTGCTTGAGTTTTGAAATTTACAGACTGAATTGTTCTTCCAGAAAAATGCTGCAGTGAGTTATATAACTAGTATCCCACCCCCAATGGGTTATTAATAATCAAAGTATACTTGCCAGACATGACTGGAAGCTGCTTATAATGTCATGGGTGAAGATTGACTTTTTCAAGTATATATTTTAAAACTGCCTTCAAATTTTCTAGAGGATAAAATTTCAGACTGAACTCAACCCCTCCCCATTTAAACAGTAATGGATTTTACCTCAAAATCATCATTTCTAATTAATAAAACTTTGCCCCACTTTCTGCTTTATGCATGTTTATGACAAAATGACATTATCCTTTACCCATTTAGGCTCCATTATCTCAGACTATCCTTTAACCCCTTTTTTTCTTATAAAGTTAAGTTGCTTTGGTTTATGACTACATTTCTTTGCATGTCCTACTTTTCCTTTTCTCTGGTAACATAATGTCCTAAATATTCAGCTCTGAATTGGAGCAACAAACACTCATAAAAAAAAGAAGAAGAATAGAAGAATTACAGAGTTTTAGACACTGATCATATGGAGTTTGAGCAAAACTCACCATCGTATAGTAGTTAGAGAGCAAAATTACCAAAAACAAACATAACATATGTTCATGAACATTGAGCATATGGTCAACGAAGAATGTTGATCTAGGTAAAGTAACTGCACTGTCAGCTTTTCACAAAGGCTTTTTTTTTTCCCATTTCAGTTCAGATCAACACATTTTATTTATACATTTACTCTATACAAGGCACCGTGTTAGAAATCCTTTCTGAAGAGAACTGAGAGATGCTTTCTCCCAAGAGAAAATGCAAACAGGGCAGATGTAGAAAGAGGTAAGAGCAGACTCCCAGCAGTGAGTGGTCTCCCAAACAATCACAGAAACAGAGAATATTAAACCTATGGAGAAATATAGAGACCATTTAGTTCACTTGCTCATTTATTCACTTACATAATTAATAAATATTTATTGGGCACTATGTACATGTCAGGATTTATATATGACAAAAGAGTGGCATGGTAGCCCCTGGTTGCAAAATACAGTGAGCTCTGGCAGAAAAACTAGGAATTTAATTTATCCCCAGTTGTACATTAGTATGCTTCTGCTGTTAGGTGCACAAAGTATGAGCATATTTTCTTTAAAGTAGGCAGTTCTGTGACTTGAGATATTACTAGAATAGAAGGTCAGGGAGAAAGGAGTTCACTTCTGGGCTTGCAGGGAAGAATCAATGAAAAAAAGAAGAAACAGTTCTTTAGCACTATACTCTACAATATCCAAAGATCTTACAGTCAAAATATGTGAACCCAATCTCCTTTATCATATGGTAATTTTACTTGACTTCAAATTTTGAACTACTGGATTGACAGGCTGAAAATTTTCCTAATATATCCAAATCTATTCCTAACAGAACTAGACTTACTGCTTTTGTTTTCATTATTTTTCTAGTCTCTAAATCTATGAATTTTGTCACTGTTTTATCTTTATTATTTTACTTAGTTGTGAAATACTGTGTTATTTGACATTTGTAGCATTTTATGAAGCACAACACATTCTCTAGCAGACCTAAGAAAATATTCCATTATACATGTGGAAATAACATAAGTTAGATTAAATACTAGATTTTATATATCAAATAATACCAGTATTAATCTCTTGAGAATTATATCTTCTGTTACAATGAATAGACATTCAATAACTAATAAAATATAAATTACCAATAAGATATTAATTACCAAGAAATAGATTCAATATCTCTAAACTATCTTCAATGTTATTTTTCTGAAATATATTAGACAAATGTTTACTCTTTTAACTTTCATTAATGGACTTGTTAAAAAAATCATTAAAAAAATCAACATTTTGAAAATTAGATACTAAGACCCTCCAATATAGTTAAAACAGTTAATGTGATAAAATTAATTTATTCAGCTTTAGTTATTTCTTTTAAAGTGATCACATTTGTTGGTACTTAAAAGTTATTGTGCATAATTTTACAGGTAAGAAATGACTCTCTATATCTATCTTACAGTAAGACATATAAAATGTTTGTATCATATAGTATAGATATACAAGGTGAAAATTTAAAAAGCAATTAACAAACAAGACTAATTTCATTTGCTACCTTTATCTTCCCAAAGTGGAAAAAATTACATATGTTGGTGGTGGAAAGAACACTTGAAGATAAATATGGGCTAGGCATTTAATATTTACATTGTAATCAGATTAAACCTACATATAGTGTGCATGTATACTTTTAAACTTGATTTTCACAAGACAGATGATACAATTCACATTTCTGTATACTCTGAGGTAGATATTTAATTGAAAAATTGTGTGAATGTGCTGCAATCCTAGTCCCAGCTCTATACCACCAGCTATGTGATCTTTAGTAATTATTTAGTAAATTATTAGTAAAATACTTAACTAGTCTTTTCACCGACAGTATATCTAAGCAATAAAAGTAACGTTTTCATATAAAAAAGTGGTTTACAAACTTATATCTTTGATTAAAGAGTTAATATCTAACCACTTTAGAACGTAGTTTGATTTGTAGGGATAATAAAAACAGGATGTCTGGTTTTCTTGTGTCAAACAACCAAAGTCCAGATTATTCAATTTGTCACTCTTTCTCCTTCTTCCTCAACTTAAACAGTAGGGATGTGGAGATTATATAATAATTCATTTTATCTCCAGTCTCTTAAATATGATATGGTAATTTTAAAATTCTTGTATTAATAATATGGCACTCACTTCAATATGATTATTTATACCACTTTTAACATTGTCACCCATAAGAATCAATGTTTTCTTAATTCTAGCCTAGTTTCTCTTATAGATGGTGTAATACCTTTGGTTTTACTCAAGTCTTAGATGTGAGTTGAGAAATATATGCAGACTGTCAAATTCCTAATGGGTGGATAGATATGGGAGTGGTAACCCCTCTGGAGACCAAATAAATGAGGAGTTCCCTGGCATAGCAGGGACTTTTTGTGCTCACCCATTTCTGATTTCCTTCTTCTTCTTTGGTTCACAGAAAAACAACACTTCTAAGCCCCCTTTGATTTTAAGCAGAAACGTGTGACTAGGCTAGCAAATGACAAACATTACTTCTGGCTGAAACTAAGAACCAGTGTACTATTTCCATGGTCCCTGTTCCCCTACAATGACCACCTTGGAATCCTTGTGATGAGACGACAATGCCATGAAAAGGAGACACCATGTGGCCAAGCACACTTTTTGAGAGTCATCAAACTTTGTGTCAGCAAGTAATAACTAAGCCACTGAGTTTCAGGGTTTACCTGTTGCAGCATCTAGTTAGTTATATACCCTGACTAATGCATTTGTGACCAATCTGTGAGAAATACGTGATAGCACAGGGAAAGAAGCCAGTCCTCACATAATAGCACAGGGAAAGAAGCCAGTCCTCACATATAGCTATGCATCACGGTATTGGCTCTGAAAAAGAAATTATAAAGGTGATTCTTTCCATGTGTCAGAATGTGGTTCATAACTACAACTCCCTACAAGAGATGTACAGGAGCTAAATTAGCCAATAAGATGAAGGTTGTTTGATCCCAGAGATGACAGGAATGAGGATAGTCAGAATGTTACAATGTCCAAAACAGGAAAAGATAAATTTTCTTTCACATCCAGTAGGCCTAATATGTCTTCAGTTTAGCAAAAATGGACCAGAAATTTACTTACACTTATTCATTTTATAGTTCAAGCTATTCTTGAAACTAACAGAGCTCAAGGCCCATATATAAGGATAACCATAATGCCTCCCTTTGCGAGAAGGGAAGATAGAAGTTTTGCATGTGTGCAGAGAGTATCACCTATATCATCAGCTTTGACCATGGAGAGTGCTGCATTCATGTTAACATATGAATTCCAAGGAGAGAGAGATAAGGACATTTTGATATAGCTTCAAAGACATATAGAAGATAAAGTTTATGGGGAAGGTACAGTCAATGTAATTCACAAATATTTTCGAATTAAAAAAATTCAATTTAGGCACCATATTAATGTTTTGGAGATGACTGAGATGCACTGTATCCCCTTTTAATCTCTGGAAAGCAGTTAGATAGGATTTGCCTTCCGTGTAGCAATGAAAGAATTCCAAGAAGTAGTCTGACACTTCTCAACTGTGTAATCACCATGTTACATTTTTGTGGAAGGAGAAATAAAAGTGATTTAAGTAAGGAACACATAATGGCAACCTTTAATTCAACATAAAATGTTTCCTTTTTTCTAAAATAAAAAGACAAAATGGAAGACTTCAATATCAGTTACTGGATTATAATTGACCTATTTGAATATGCTCAACTGTGTTTGTGTGCATGTGCTATGGGGATTATAGATAAATGAGAAGTGCAGAATGATTAGAAGCCTAAGGACCATGCTCACTCCTTAGTTGTTGTTCCAATAACTTTCTACTGGACCACCATTCTCTCAATTGCTTTTAATTGAGAGTCAAAATCAATTTGAATATGGAAATGTAATTGATTTTTGATCTTGTATCTTGCAAACTTGCTAAACTCACTTATAAGTTCTCGTAAATTTTTTTTATCATTTCTTTGATGATTTCCTACTTACAATAAATATCGTGTTGATTAAAAATAGAGATAGCTTTTCTTTCTTTCCAACCTGTCTTTGGTTTTGTTTTATTGCCTATTGGACAGGCTAGGACCTCCAGGATGATGTTGAATTTTATGGGGAGGGCATACATCCTTGTCTTGTTCCTGATTTTACAGGAAGAGAACTCAATATTTGGCCATTAAGAATGATGTTAGCTGTAGGTTTTTTTAATGTCTTTTATTACGTTGAAAATTTCACCTTAATTCCTAGATTTCTGAGGTTTTTTTTGTCATGAATACATGTTGACTATTGTCAAATGCCTTTTCTATATCTATTTAAATAATATAGCTTTTCTTCTTTAATCTTTTGAAATAGTGACTTATATTGATTGATTCTGAATATCAAAACAACCTTATATTCCCAGTATCAACATCAATTGGTCATGATGTATTATCATTTTAAAATAATATTTTGTTGATGACTTTTATCATGTCTTTATTTATGAGGGACAATATCAAGTACTGGTAAGGAGGCAAAGCAACTGGAACACTCACACTTTCCTAGTTGGAATGCAAAATGATACAGTTACTTTGGAAAACAGATTGGCAGTTTCTTATAAATTGGTACACTTGCTTATATGACCAAGAAATCTCGTTCCTAGAAATTTAACCAAGAGAAAGGCAAATGTCTGTTAAAACAAAATCTGTTCATGAAATTATATAGTAGCTTTATCCATAATCACCCCAAACTGGGAACAACCCAAATGCCTTCCAGTTTGGCGAATGGGTAAACAACCTGTGATACATCCATACAATGGAATTCACAAAACAGAATGCACTACTGATTCACACAACAACATAGATCAATCTCAAATACATTATGCTGTGTGAAAGAAGTCAGACATGAAAGGCTACATACTATATGATTCTACCTAAATGCCACACTGGAAAAGGTGAAATAATAAGCACAAAAGACAGATTTGTCTCAGGGGCCAAGGAGTTGGCTACAAATGGAAAAAAGGGAACTCTCTAGGAGTGATGAAAATGTTCTAAGTCTTAAATTAGCTGATGTTACATAATGGTATGCATTCGTCAAAACTCATAGAACTGTACACTAAAAAGTATGAGTTTTATTCTATTAAATTACACTTTAATAAACTTAACAAAAATAACAAAAAAACTATTGTTCTTCCACATGTGAAGTACTATAGTTGGCTACATATTCTAAAAACGTTACTCATAATTAGATTACTGATTTTTAATAAAAATATAGTAGGTTTTCTTATTAAAACCTTTTTCTCCATATATCTTTTCTTACTTTGTAGTAAGTTTATTTAAAGCTACTAAACTAAACTCTCCGAAGAGCATATTTTGAAGGAACACTTTCAAATGTTTATAAACAAATAGAATTTCTGTCCCAAATTTGAGCTTTCAAAGACCTATTTTTTGGTTAGTTTTTCATAGATAGTAGGAAGTACCTGATATCTGAGACAGAAATAAGTTTTCCTCTTCTCTGCCTAATACTCTTCAGTATAGCACATTTGCCTCTACAGATTCATGTGAAAGGCCCACATTTATAACTCTCCTAAGAAAGATAAAACTAGTATTTTTGTGTTGTCTGAAACAAACCCAGGATTTGAGCTGTGTACCATCTGAAATCATTTTACAGAAACCTTGGAATTGCTGAGCTTTAATTCGTCAGCTCCCCTAACACTCATGAGATGATTTCTAACCTGGGAAGACTGTGTGAACTATCTTATTATATATTTCTGCTAGAGTCTCATAAACTGAATTTTTAAAAAGCAGGAACTATAGTAATATTGCTGCTGTCTTATACTCACCATACATTGACAACTAAATGAGATAATTAGAAACTCTGTAAAACTATTAAAGTAATACCTGGAATTTAGCACTCATTAAGTTATGGCTTCCAATTGTACTATTATTCTTTAGAAAAAATTAATATACAACTACTAAATAAGAATTGATGAAGAAAACTAGATGTTTTATAGTTTTATAATAAACTGGGGGTTGTCCAGTTTTCTAATTGTGACTCTTCTAATACCTCACAACATTGTTACAAAAGAATAATACAACTCAGTACTACACTTAGTATACTATCTGCACATGATGAGAACATGATAAATGTTAGCTATTAAAAATAATATTTCATTACTGTAAAGTAATAACAACAACAGCAAGAATGGCCCACATACAATTCACCCAGAAGGATAAGAGCAGTAGCTTTATGGTTGACTACATTATCAATCCAGGCATGTCAGTAATTGCAAGCCTGAGGTTTAGGCTTAAAAAAAAAAAAAAAACCAGATAAACAGACAAAATCATGCCTTGGATTAATACGAAATGCACCAGCTTTATTCTATGTTTTCTTTTTGGTTGGTATAGAATAGAAACTGCTTTTATAGGTACTTAAAAAAAAAAAAAAAACCAGATAAACAGACAAAATCATGCCTTGGATTAATACGAAATGCACCAGCTTTATTCTATGTTTTCTTTTTGGTTGGTATAGAATAGAAACTGCTTTTATAGGTATCTCTGAGTGTCTTGGCTGAAGAGAACTGCTTGTACTTTCCATTTTCATGTAGTGGGTAGAGGAGAAAAAGGGTAAGAATAACTCATGGGGTGGTATTGCTAATGTGAGCAAGGCCAAGGAAACACATGCCAATTGTGCAATTAGGTGGCCTAATAATTTTTGAAATAATGTTTTCAAGGCTGTGCAGCCTCCCTCTGATCTGCTTCAAATAGGTACATTCTACTTGGAGGTGACTAAAACGATTCCAGATGCCCTTCATTCGTCCCTTTTATTGATGACTTAACCAGTGTTGATGTGCTACATTATAGCTTCAAGTACAACATAGTCCTTGAAGTTGAATGGCTAAGATCCATTGAAGAATTCAAGTTAGGAATAAAGAAACAGTTGAAGCCTAGAACTTTTCCACATTGACAATATCCTCCTACTGCTACTTCAGATTCATTTTTCAGGTGTTAATAGCTTGGACACACACAGTTTGAATCATTACCACAGTATTATTGATGCATAGTTTGTCTCTGAAGATAAACCTTGCATTTATCTTCATGTATGCTTTATCATGAAAAATTATCAGTGAAAGGCTCCAGTAGAGATTCAATTTTTTAATTAAAATAAACATATTCTGTTAATGAATAGTATGAAGCCTACAACACACATTCTTTGATTTATTTGGATTTAAGATTTTTAAAATAATTTCCCCAAAGAATTAACTTTCTATGTATAATTCTTCTGATCTTAGATACATTTTAAGCAGTTGTTTCAAGCTGTGTCTTCTGTGTCCTGAGAATTCTGGAAAGGCTTCCCAGGGGCTATTGTGGGGTGAAGTGTGGTTAGGGGGCAAGCGATCAGGGGTCCTCATTTCCACCCAGCTTGAATAATAGTAACCAAGACTGTATCTAATTTATATAATGGGAATCACTCTTTAAAAGTGAAAAATGTTCCTTGACTAAAAAGAAAATATTTTAGAACCTGAATCTCCGGCCGTACCAACTTAGAGCCTCCTTCATTAACTGCCTTTAATAATGAAAAGCTATTTTAAAACCATAATAATGAGTTCCTTAGAAACAAGGAATTTCATATTTTATTCATTGTATTTTAAAATTATTTAGAGAAAAAAATTAAGGATACTAATTTTATATGCATTGTAGTAATATATTAAAGATAAAAGGAATAGAGAAATTGATGTGACAGAAACCTTGATATATCAGTAAATTTTCTAAGACCTTGTCATTGGTATAAAATTGTTAATAAGTGAAGTTCTGTTATTTAAAAGTAACACATTATTTTTTATATATTATCCCTATCAAGAATATAGTTTTCACTGAATTTATTCTTAAAAATTTTGGTTAAAAATTTTTTCAAGTATCACAAGCAATGAAGTGTGTTAAATGCAGAACTTCTATGGAAAATACACAATGAAAGAATTACACCTTCAAAGACATTTAAGGGATGTAAATATGAAAGTGTATTAAATGTATGTTTTCATACATAGATGATAGAGTATCTGTTCTTCTTTTTGAAGGGTAACATACAAACTAACAAAAATAAACTTTAAAACAAATACTGAAAAATCATTTTTCTAACTTTATCAGAGTTCTGTTTATATTGATTGAAGCTGTATATATATATATATATATATATATATATATATATATACATACACACACACACAAACCCTGAGAACCTATGTAAAGATAATACATAAGTACTTTAAAACATTTCCTTAATACTGTGTCCATGATAAACATTATGCAAAAGCAAAGTTCATATAAAACAGTTTTAATTTTTATTGTATTGTTTGATTATCAACCAATCTCAGATCAATCTTCAGCAATGTTTAATATTTAAAATTGCTCCTCTATCTTAATTTGGTACATTGTCAAAAAAGACAAATTCCAAATTAACATTGAGGTTGCAACATCATTGTTCACTCCATCGGTGATTTTCAGAATAATTAGCTACCAGTATGGCACGGGAACCAATAAGAATGGATCTATGGAACAGATGCAGGCTCCGAAAAACTACAACAACCACAACATTCTAGCCAGAAAGCAGTCCTGCCCACTTCTGCTGAGTTTTCAAAATTTAATGGTTAATTAATTAATTACATTATGTTCCAGGAAAGTTGAGTCCACTAACAAAAGATGATCCAGTTACTGAGCAAGTCATAATTAAAGCACCACATTCCTGTTTTCCAGTCTCTTCCTGAATAGTTACATGGATTCCCATGAGTCAAAATAACAACTTAATTCAATAATTTGATATATTTGGCTACGGAATTTTGTTAAAGAAGTTTTCCGTGACAGTTGCAATAATGTCCATTTATTTTGTATGTTTTTCCTTGATATCAATGACAAATTCCAAGACTCAAAAAAACAAAATCCAGCTTCTCACAACTTCCTTTTTTATCATTAGTATTCACTTTGCCTATACTGTAAAAAAGGCTTGGAAATCACAAATGCAATAAACTAAATGCTCCTATTAATAAGCAGTCAATGCAACAAGAACACAGAATTAGAAGAAAGAATGAATTAAGGACAATGAAAAAAGAAAATAAATACTGGGCAGAGACATTGATCTCAAATCCACACTTTTGACATTCATACCTCAGAATCTTCTTAGTGGTTACTGAAATAAAAATTTATGACTCTCCATTTCCATTGCCTTAAAAAGAAAGTGCAGGTGGTCAGTGATATAATGGAGGAACCAATTGTGTACCTTGCATTTATCTTCATCTATGTTTTATCACGAAAAACTACCAGTGAAGGACTCCAGTAGAGAGTCAGTTATTTAATCCAAAAGAATACCTGTTCCACAGGGAACAAATAATGTAGTGACATTCTGCTCAGTCAAATTTAGATCTAGTTATGTTATTTTACCAAAATATAGGGGAAAGAAAGAGTTCAAGAGAAATAGATCATTAATTATTCCTATAGTCAATAAAACAGTTTAATAATAACATTTTTATGATGATATGCCTTTCAGATATAAATCCATTGATAATTGTGAAAAATGTAAATAATATTTCAAAAAAAGTTTACTTGCCTTTCATTTTAGATAAGCATCGGTTACCTTGCTAAAAAGTCTAAATTCCATTTAGGTTGATACCCCTTGCTCGTTACAGCAAGTTATCCTTTTCTTTTATTGTTATACACATTGTCAATATCTGTTTCTTTTTCCTTTGTTCATAATCAAGTATCTTTGTTGCCAATTAAAATAGCTACATATTGCATGTTTTATGAAACCTTAAAATACTTATTTTAAATCACAACTTTTCTTTTTAAAAGAGTGACATGCTCTTCTTTCTGAAAGACCATCTGCTTTCAAATGACAATAGGTTTCATGAGTAATTCTAAGGAGAAAGACAGTTATTACACTTTAACACATTTTTACTGGAATAAGGGGTAACATACAACTACTGTTTAAATACATTGAACATTTTTGTATAGTACCTAAAGGCCAAACATCATTACTGTAATAAGAGTTTCTGTAACAGATTTCTTTGGTCTCAAGTTCCAAGGTTAAGGTGCAGAATGACAGGAGTTCAGGAAAAAATAGTCAAAGAAAATTATAATTTAAAAGTCATTCACAGTTATCAGACTTATTTTCATATAAAAATTAATACTTCCAAATTTCAAAATCTCTACTTCTATTTGCTTTTTCATTATAGAGAATAGCAAATGAAACTCTTTACAATATATAATGATTTTTTATTGTAAGTATACAAATCATTTGCTGAAATACATTTAACCTATTTTGCTCTGTACTGTTAGAAATGTTGAGAGTCACTTGTTTTAGGAAACTTCAAATTCTCTACTTATGTTTATTTTAATATATTGCCTCAATTGCAATTATATTAGAATTTGAGTCAGCTCTTTGAAATTAAATTTGTTTTTCTTCCTTATTCTTTTTAATATTTATTTTTATTTATTCATAAATAGGGATTTTTTAATCCCTACTGATTCAAATTAACTCGGAATATTACTGAAACTGAATTAGTAGTTGATTAAGTAGCTATGTTTCTTTATTACAAGTCACAGAACTATTTGAGGGAGATAAAAGTTGGCAAAATAATATAATAAATGAAAAAAATATTAAAAATACATTGACAGCAAGATGTTATGAATACTATCAGAATTAAGAGATTTAAAATAAGAGAGAAAACAAATGGAGTGAGAGGGGAGAGAAACAAGGCCACAGATAATTTTTAAAAAGATTTAACACTTCAGTAGTGTACCAACATGAAGGAAAACATTAAGACAGGAGTCATGTTTAGCACAAGAAGCATCAGTATGAATAACAAGATGGAAATGATATGAATATATAAGCAGAAGAACAGATAAAGATGAAAGAGAGGAAAAAAGTAGGATATGAAATAAAAGCAAGCTAATAATGGTACAGTAGATATTTGGTAAACAATAATACAGATAGTGCTCATTAAAAAACCCCAAAAGACCCCTTTAGGTCTAATTTTTAGATCATCTAGTCATCACACTTTTTAATTAATTCCCATCCTTGGAATGGACATTTTAGTCTGGAAGAAAATAACTATCTCCCCATATCTTGATTGTTGGCATGGCACTCATGAATGTATTTTAACTTTGACTAATGTAAATCTCCATAAAAGGTCATGGGCTAAGCCACAAGACATACTAATGAGATTGTTTTCCCTTTGCATCTCTACATCTGTGAAGTCAGGAAAACAGGACAGTATTGATTCCAATTGACACTGGGAGAAGCTTATTATTACATCAAGACAAATGTTTCACATTTTGTAAAATCTAAACTCCTCCTGTAAATTATCTGATTATAAATCTCAAATTAGATAAAACATCAGGTGAAGCTTTTTTTGCTGTCAAACCTGGTTAAAATCTGTTCAGAATGGAAGACTGTTATCCTTGCCAAAATCTATCCTAATTAGTTCTTTGAGTGTGAATCTCTCTGAATTAATGTACCAATCCCCCCCCAAATGAACATATTACTTCTTTTAAATTGCACATTAATTCGTTAATAATTGAAGATTTACAGTATGTAATACATCACATATGTTGGGTATAAGTAAGAGTAATAAGATGCTTAAGAAATAGTCTGTATTCTCAAGAAAGGCAAACAGACTTTTATGTACCTTTTCTGCAAGTCCAAATATATTTTAATAAAACATAAAGTATATAATTTGTATTATATGGTACCACAGTACCAGCAATATTAAGTCCTCTGACCAGTCTAAAGAATAATACTTAAAACAGACCTCAGGGAACGATATATCAGAAATTCAAAGTGAAGTATTTTCAATATGTAGGGTACATTGCATATTTGGGAAAGTACATATAAAGGTATTGGGCAGTATTATTTTATCAAAACCTGTAAATAATCTCTTAAGGCCCATCAGTATTTCTACCACAGACTTGTACACTGGTGAAAAGGGCGGAGTACTGCTTTGAGCAAAAACCTGACAATGGGACCATGGGTTAAATGTAATTAACTATTTATAAATTTTCCAAGAGATTGTTATGGTTACTTTCTAGGTTATTGAAAACTAATTGATCTACAGTGTTTACTGAAGTGTTGAATATAAGTTAAAAACAGCCTGAAGAATATTTTGCAGGCATAATGGGATCTAACTGCTTTTGGCACAAATATTCATCCCTTGTATTGGGATGTTTTTCTGGAAGTTAAGCAAGGGGAGTACCATTTACACTTATATTATTTTTTTTTCCTACTGATGATACCCTCCCATTTTCCATGCTATCACATGAAAAAGGAGTTGCACATATATTGAGTAAACAGATAACTTGTCCTTTATAGACAAATATTACAGAGTATGTGTGGTATGTATACACGTGCACGCATACATGAACATGCATGCATGTGCACGTAAACACCAGGTGATTTTTAATATCTTTAATGGAGTATAATTGCTATACAGTGATGTCTTAGCTTCTGCTGTATAGCAAAGTGAATCAGCTACATGCATAAGTATATCCCCATATCCCCTCCCTCTTGCATCTCCTTCCCACCCTCCCTCTCAAACCCCTCTAGGTGGTCACAAAGCACCGAGCTGATCTCCCTGTGTCATGCAGCTTCTTCCCACTAGCTATCTATTTTACATTTGGTAGTGTTTATATGTAAATACTACTCTATTACTTCGTCCCAGCTTACCCTTCCCTGTCCCCGTGTCCTCAAGTCCATTCTCTACGTCTGTGTCTTTAAAACTGTCCTGCCGCTAGGTTCATCAGAACCATTTTTTTTTCTTTTAGATTCCATATATGTGTTAGCATATGGTATTTGTTTTCCTCTTTCTGACTTACTTAACTCTGTATGACAGTCTCTAGGTCCAACCACATCACTCCAAATAACTCAATTTTGTTTCTTTTTATGGTGGAGTAATATTCCATTGTATATATGTGCCAAATCTTCTTTTCCATTCACCTGTCGATGGACACTTAGGTGGCTTCCATGTTCTGGCTGTTGTAAATAGTGCTGCAGTGAACATTGTGGTACATGACTCTTCTTAAATTATGGTTTTCTCAGGGTATATGCCCAGTAGTGGGATTACCGGGTCATATGGTAGTACTATTTTTAGCTTTTTAAGGAACCTCCATACTGTTCTCCATAGTGGCTATACAATTTACATTGCCACCAAGAGTGCAAGAGGGTTCCCTTTTCTCCGCACCCTCTCCAACATTTATTGTTTGTAGATTTTTTCATGATGGCCATTCTGACTGGTGTGAGGTGATACCTCATTGTAGTTTTGATTTGCATTTCTCTAATGATTAGTGATGTTAAGCATCTTTTCATGTGTTTGTTGTCAATCTGTATGTCTTCTTTGGAGAAATATCTATTTAGGTCTTCTGCCCATTT
>NC_041215.1:49059229-49064347 GCF_002837175.3 Physeter macrocephalus
CTGGTCTTACATTTAGGTCTTTAATTCATTTTGAGTTTATTTTTATGTATGGTGTTAGGGAGTGTTCTAATTTCATTCTTTTGCATGTAGCTGTCCCGTTTTCCCAGCACCACTTATTGAAGAGGCTGTCTTTTCTCCACTGTATACTCTTGTCTCCTTTATCAAAGATAAAGTGACCATATGTGTGTCGGTTTATCTCTGGGCTTTCTATCCTGTTCCATTGATCTATTTTTCTGTTTTTGTGCCAATACCATACTGTCTTGATTATTGTAGCTTTGTAGTATAGTCTGAAGTCTGGGTCCTGATTTCTCCAGCTCCGATTTTCTTTCTTAAGATTGCTTTGGCTATTCGGGGTCTTTTTTTTTAAGGATGCAAGAGATTTCTGTGCATTAACTGTGTATCCTGCTACTCTACCAAATTCATCAATTAGCTCTAGTATTTTCTGATAGCATCTTTAGGATTCTCTATGTATAGTATCATGTCATCTGCAAACTGTGACAGTTTTACTTCTTCTTTTCCGATTTGGATTCCTTTTATTTCTTTTTCTTCTCTAATTGCTGTGGCTAAAGCTTCCAAAACTATGTTGAATAATAGTGGTGAGAGTGGGCAACATTGAAGCTTCCAAAACTATGTTGAATAATAGTGGTGAGAGTGGGCAACATTGTCTTGTTCCTGATCTTAGAGGAAATGGTTTCAGTTTTTCACCATTGAGAACGATGTTGGCTGTGGGTTTGTCATAAATGACGTTTATTATGTTGAGGTAGGTTCCCTCTATGCCTAATTTCTGGAGGGTTTTTATCATAAATGGGTATTGAATTTTATCAAAAGCTTTTTCTGCATCTATTGAGATAATCATATGGTTTTTAATCTTCCATTTGCTAATATGGTGTATCACACTGATTGATTTGCATATATTGAAGAATCCTTGCATTCCTGGGATAAACCCCACTTGATCGTGGTGTATGATCCCTTTAATGTGCTGTTGGATTCTCTTTGCTAGTATTTTGTTGAGGATTTTTGCATCTATGTTCATTAGTGATACTGGTCTGTAGTTTTCCTTCTTTGTGAAATTTTTGTCTGGTTTTGGTATCAGAGTGATGGTGGCCTCGTCGAATGAGTTTGGGAGTGTTCCACCCTCTGCTATATTTTGGAAGAGTTTGAGAAGGACAGGTGTTTGCTCTTCTCTAAATGTTTGATAGAATTCGCCTGTGAAGCAGTCTGGTCCTGGGCTTTTGTTTGTTGGAAGATTTTTAAGCACAGTCTCAATTTCAGTGCTTGCAATTCGTCTGTTTATACTTTCTATTTCTTCCTGGTTCAGGCTTAGAAGGTTGTGCTTTTCTAAGGATTTGTACATTTCTTCCAGGTTGTCCATTTTATTGGCACATAGTTGCTTGTAGTAATTTCTCTTGATCCTTTGTATTTCTGCAGTGTCAGTTGTTATTTCTGATTTTTCATTTCTAATTCTATTGATTTGAGTGTTCACCCTTTTTTTCATGATGAGTCTTGTTAATGGTTTATCAATTTTGTTTATCTTCTCAAAGAACAAGCTTTAAGCTTTATTGATCTTTGTGATTGTTTTGTTCATTAATTTTTCATTTATTTTTGATCTTATCTTTATGATTTTTTTCCTTCTGCTAACTTCGCGGGTTTTTTGTTTTCCTTTCTTTAATTGCTTTAGGTGTAAGGTTAGGTTGTTTATTTGAGATGTTTGTTTCTTGAGGTAGGATCGTATTGCTCTAAACTTCCCTCTTAGAACTTCTTTTACTGCATCCCATAGGTTTTGGGTCATTGTGTTTTCATTGTCATTTGTTTCTAGGTGTTTTTTTAAAATTTCCTCTTTGATTTCTTCACTGATCTCTTGGTTATTTAGTACTGTATTGTTTAGCCTCCATGTGTTTGTAATTTTTACAGTTGTTTTCTTGTAATTGATATATAGTGTCATAGCATTGTGGTCGGAAAAGACACTTGACACGATTTCAATTTTCTGAAATTTACCAAGGCTTTATTTGTGATCCAAGATATGACCTATCCTAGAGAATTTTCCGTGAGGACTTGAGAAGAAAGTGTATTTTGTTGTTTTTGAATGGAATGTCTTATAAATATCAATTAAGTCCATATTATCTAATGTGTCATTTAAAGCTTGTGTTTCCTTATTTATTTTCATTTTGGATGATCTGTCCATTGGTGAAAGGGTGGTGTTAAAGTCCCCTACTATGATTGTGTTACTTTCAATTTCCCATTTTATGGCTGTTAGCAGTTGCCTTATGTATTGAAGTGCTCCTATGTTGGGTGCATAAATATTTACAATTGTTATATCTTCTTCTTTGATTGATCCCTTAATCATTATGTAGTGTCCTTCTTTGTCTCTTATAAAAGTCTTTACTTTATAGTCTATTTTGTCTGATATGAGAATTGCTACTCCAACTTGCTTTAAATTTCCATTTGCATGGAATATCTTTTTCCATCCCCTCACTTTCAGTCTGTATGTGTCCCTAGGTCTGAGGTGGGTCTCTTGCAGACAGCATATATACAGGTCTCTTTTTGTATCCATTCAGCCAGCCTATGTCTTTTGGTTGGAGCATTTAATCCATTTACATTTAAGGTAGTTATCAATATGTATATTTCTATCACCATTTTCTTAATTGTTTTGGGTTAGTTATTGTAGGTGTTTTCCTTCTCTTGTGTTTCCTGCCAAAAGAAGTTCCTTTAGCATTTGCTGTAAAGCTGGTTTGCTGGTGCTGAATTCTCTTAACTTTTCCTTTTCTGTAAAGGTTTTAATTTCTCCATCGAATCTGAATGAGATCCTTGCTGGATAGAGTAATCTTGGTTGTAGGTTTTTACCTATCATCACTTTAAATATATCCTGCCACTCCCATCCTGCTTGCAGAGTTCCTGCTGAAAGATCAGCTGTTAACCTTATGGGGATTCCCTTGTATGTTATTTGTTGCTTTTCCCTTGCTGCTTTTCATATTTTTTCTTTGTATTTAATATTTGATAATTTGGTTTATATGTGTCTTGGCATGTTTCTCCTTGGATTTATCCTATATGGGACTCTCTGCACTTCCTGGACTTGATTGACTATTTCCTTTCCTAAATTAGGGAAGTTTTCAAATATAATCTCTTCAAACATTTTCTCAGTCCCTTTCTTTTTCTCTTCGACTTCTGGGACCCCTATAATTCGAATGCTGCTGCGTTTAATGTTGTCCCAGATGTCTCTGAGACGGTCCTCAATTCTTTTCATTCTTTTTTCTTTATTCTACTCCCTGGCAGTTTTTTTCACCATTTTATCTTCCAGGTCACTTATCTGCCTCAGTTATTCTGCTATTGATTCCTTGTAGAGAATTTTTATTTTCATTTCTTGTGTTGTTCATCATTGTTTGTTTGCTCTTTTGTTCTTCTACATCCTTGTTAAATGTTTCTTGTATTTTCTCCATTCTGTTTACTAGATTTTGGATCATTACTCTGAATTCTTTTTCAGGTGGGTTGCCTATTTTGTCTTCATTTATTTGGTCTTGTAGATTTTTACCTTGCTCCTTCATCTGTAGCAAATTTTTTTGTCATTTCATTTTTTTTTTTTTGAAAGGTGGTGCTGTATTCCTGTCTTAATGGTTGTTTGGCCTGTGACGTCCAGCACTGGAGTTTGCAGGCAGTTCGATAGAGCTGGGTCCTGGTGCTAAGATGAGGATCTCTCGGAGGCCTCACTCCGATTGATATTCCCTGGGGTCTGAGGTTCTCTGTTAGTCCAGCGGTTTGGACTAGGAGCTCCCACCACAGGAGCTTGGGCCTAACCTCCGGCCTGGGAACCAAGATCCTGCAAGCTTCGTGGTGCAGTAAGAAAAAAAAAAAAGGAAGAAAGAAAGAAAAAAAGGAGGAATACAATAACAAAGAAAAAAAACAAAATTAAATTAGAAAGATAAAAAATGTTTCAGGAAAAATAAAACTATTGAAAGTGCAACAAGGTAAAATAAAACCACAATAGAAAAAAGAATTAAAAAGGTGGGGGGGGAGGTGAACAAGCCAAAAGGAGAGATCACTAACAAAGGATAAAGAATAAAATAAAATTAGAAAAATAAAAGATTAATTAGGAAAAATGATAATATAAAAGAATCAACAAGGTAAAACATAACCCCAATCTAAAGGAGGAAAAAAGACAAATGGATTGGTTTAAGATGGTGGAGTAGAAGGACGTGCTCTCACTCCCTCTTGTGAGAACACCGGATTTTCAGGTGGGTTGCCTATTTTGTCTTCATTTATTTGGTCTTGTAGATTTTTACCTTGCTCCTTCATCTGTAACAAATTTTTTTGTCATTTCATTTTTTTTTTTTTTTTTGAAAGGTGGTGCTGTATTCCTGTCTTAATGGTTGTGTGGCCTGTGACGTCCAGCACTGGAGTTTGCAGGCAGTTCGATAGAGCTGGGTCCTGGTGCTAAGATGAGGATCTCTCGGAGGCCTCACTCCGATTGATATTCCCTGGGGTCTGAGGTTCTCTGTTAGTCCAGCGGTTTGGACTAGGAGCTCCCACCACAGGAGCTTGGGCCTAACCTCCGGCCTGGGAACCAAGATCCTGCAAGCTTCGTGGTGCAGTAAGAAAAAAAAAAAGGAAGAAAGAAAGAAAAAAAGGAGGAATACAATAACAAAGAAAAAAACAAAATTAAATTAGAAAGATAAAAAATGTTTCAGGAAAAATAAAACTATTGAAAGTGCAACAAGGTAAAATAAAACCACAATAGAAAAAAGAATTAAAAAGGTGGGGGGGGAGGTGAACAAGCCAAAAGGAGAGATCACTAACAAAGGATAAAGAATAAAATAAAATTAGAAAAATAAAAGATTAATTAGGAAAAATGATAATATAAAAGAATCAACAAGGTAAAACATAACCCCAATCTAAAGGAGGAAAAAAGACAAATGGATTGGTTTAAGATGGTGGAGTAGAAGGACGTGCTCTCACTCCCTCTTGTGAGAACACCGGAATGGCAAGTAACTGCTGTACAATCATCAACAGGAAGACAGTGGAACTCACCAGAAAGATACCCCACATTCCAAGACAAAGGAAAAGCCACAATGAGACGGTAGGAGGGGTGCAATCACAATCAAATCAAATCCCATAACTGCTGGGTGG
>NC_041215.1:49072224-49072816 GCF_002837175.3 Physeter macrocephalus
CTTGTTAAATGTTTCTTGTATTTTCTCCATTCTGTTTACTAGATTTTGGATCATTACTCTGAATTCTTTTTCAGGTGGGTTGCCTATTTTGTCTTCATTTATTTGGTCTTGTAGATTTTTACCTTGCTCCTTCATCTGTAACAAATTTTTTTGTCATTTCATTTTTTTTTTTTTTTTTGAAAGGTGGTGCTGTATTCCTGTCTTAATGGTTGTGTGGCCTGTGACGTCCAGCACTGGAGTTTGCAGGCAGTTCGATAGAGCTGGGTCCTGGTGCTAAGATGAGGATCTCTCGGAGGCCTCACTCCGATTGATATTCCCTGGGGTCTGAGGTTCTCTGTTAGTCCAGCGGTTTGGACTAGGAGCTCCCACCACAGGAGCTTGGGCCTAACCTCCGGCCTGGGAACCAAGATCCTGCAAGCTTCGTGGTGCAGTAAGAAAAAAAAAAGGAAGAAAGAAAGAAAAAAAGGAGGAATACAATAACAAAGAAAAAAACAAAATTAAATTAGAAAGATAAAAAATGTTTCAGGAAAAATAAAACTATTGAAAGTGCAACAAGGTAAAATAAAACCACAATAGAAAAAAGAATTAAAAA
>NC_041215.1:49072833-49075218 GCF_002837175.3 Physeter macrocephalus
AAGACAAAGGAAAAGCCACAATGAGACGGTAGGAGGGGTGCAATCACAATAAAATCAAATCCCATAACTGCTGGGTGGGTGAATCACAAACTGGAGAACACTTAAACCACACAAGTCCACCCACTGGAGTGAAGGTTCTGAGCCCCACGTCAGGCTTCTGAACCTGGGGGTCCAGCAACGGGAAGAGGAATTCCTAGAGAATCAGACTTTGAAGGTTAGTGGGATTTGACTGCAGGACTTCGACAGGACTGGGGGAAACTGAGACTCCACTCTTGGAGGGCACGCACAAAGTAGTGTGCGCACTGAGATCCAGGAGAAGGAGCAGTGACCCCATAGAGACTGAACCAGACCTACCTGCTACTGTAGGATGGTCTCCTGCAGAGGCAGGGTGTGGCTCTGTCCCATTGTGAGGACAAGGACACTGGCAGCAGAAGTTCTGGGAAGTACACCTTGGTCTGAGCCTTCCCAGAGTTCACCATTAGCCCCGCCAAAGAGCCCTGGTAGGATCCAGTGTTGGTTCGCCTCAGGCCAAACAACCAACAGGGAGGGGACCCAGCCCCACGCATCATTAGACAAGCAGATTAAAGTTTTACTGAGCTCTGCCCACCAGAACAACAGCCAGCTCTAACCAACACCAGTCCCTCCCATCAGGAAACTTGCAGAAGCCTCTTAGATAGCCTTATCCACCAGAGGGCAGACAGCAGAAGCAAGAAGAACTACAATCCTGCAGCCTGTGGAACGAAAACCACATTCACAGAAAGATAGACAAGATGAAAATGCAGAGGACTAGGTACCAGATGAAGGAACAAGATAAAACCCCAGTTCATTGCTGGGAAAGAGAATTAAGAAAAAAGAATGAAAAGAATTGAAGACAGCCTAAGAGACCTCTGGGACAACATTAAATGCAACAGCATTCACATTATAGGGGTCCCAGAAGGAGAAGAAAGAGAGAAAGCACCCGAGAAAATATTTGAAGAGATTATAGTCGAAAAATTCCCTAACATGGGAAAGGAAATAGCCACTCAAGTCCAGGAAGCGCAGAGAGTCACATATAGGATAAATCCAAGGAGAAACATGCTGAAACACATAGTAATCAAATTGCCAAAAATTAAATACAAAGAAAAATTATTGAAAGCTGCAAGGGAAAAACAACAAATAACATACAAGGGAACTCCCATAAGGTTAACAGCTGATTTCTCAGCAGAAACTACAAGCCAGAAGGGAGTGGCATGATATACTTAAAGTATATCAGATAAAACAGACTTTAAATGAACAATCTTACAAGAGACAAGGAAGGGCACTACATAATGATCAAGGGATCAATCCAAGAAGAACATATAACATTGATAAATATATATGCACCCAACATAGGAGTACCTCAATACATAAGGCAACTGCTAACAGCTATAAAAGAGGAAATCGAAAGTAACACAATAATAGTGGGGGACTTTAACACCTCACTTACACCAATGGACAGATAATCCAAACAGAAAATTAATAAGGAAACACAAGCGTTAAATGACACAACAGACCAGACAGATTTAATTGATATTTATAGGACATTCCATGCAAAAATAGCAGATTACACGTTCTTCTCAAGTGCGCACAGAACATTCTCCAGGATAGATCATATCTTGGGTAACAAATCAAGCCTCAGTAAATTTAAGAAAATTGAAATCATAACAAGCATCTTTTTTGACCACAATGCTATGAGATTAGAAATCAATAATAGGGAAAAAAACATAAAAAACACAAACATCATGGAAGAAATCAAAAAATACCTAGAGACAAATGACAATGGAAACATGATGATCCAAAACCTATGGGATACAGCAAAAGCAGTTGTACGAGGGAAGTTTATAGGTATAAAAGCCTACTTCAAGAAACAGAAAAATCTCAAGTAAACAATCTAACCTTACATCTAAAGGAACTAGTGAAAGAAGAACAAACAAAACCCAAAGTTAGCAGAAGGAAAGAAATCATCAAGATCAGAGGTGAAATAAATGAAATAGAAACAAAGAAAAGAATAGCAAAGATCAGTAAAACTAAAAGCTGCGCGGCAGGAGGGCCCACAGCGGTGAAAGGCCCACGTACCGCAAAAAAAAAAGAAAAAGAGGGAGATGACTCAAATCAATAAAATTAGAAATGCAAAAGGGGAAGAAGTTACAACAGACACCACAGAAATACAAAGCGTCCTAAGAGACTACTACAAGCAACTCTATGCCAATAAAATGGACAACCTGGAAGAAATGGACAAATTCTTTTTTTTTTTTTTTTTTTTTTGTGGTATGCGGGCCTCCCTCTGCTGCGGCCTCTCCCGTTGCGGGGCACAGGCTCCGGACGCGCAGGCCCAGCGGCCATGGCTCACGGGCCCAGCCGCTCCGC